>NW_006922573.1:50798-56527 GCF_000298275.1 Orycteropus afer afer
AAAAAAAAAATAAAATGCATTGACCCTTGTCACTTTAGTTTTGTGTATTTCACTGTACTTAAATTATATTTCAATAAAATACATTAAAAAAATATTTCCTGCAGGATACCTCAATCCCACCCCCCCATTATTCTTTGGGTTTTATTTTCTTCTTTTCACAGAATCCGTGTTTTGAGTAATTTCTGCCCTGTTCACCTTTATGAGGTAGCCCCTCAGTATTTTTCTTTGCTATTGTTGAGCTGTTGAGCTCATTGTTTTGGGGATGATATTGACACTGGAGGTTTGCAGCGTCTTCACGCCAGACCTGTGTTTATACGTGTGTCATGTGCACCATTCTGAGCAGCCTGCCCCTCCCTTTGTTGGGGAGCTTCACGTTTATGGGCAGAACTAGACCTCTTTTTCGAATGGGCAGTCACAAGTGTGTTTGCTCTCCCTGCACTGTTTAGTTTTATCCTGTTTGGTATTCTTTGCTCTTCATTCCCCCAAAGATCTACTGTATTAGAATTCTAAAGCTGTGCCCCCAAGATTCCCAGCCCCAGATGACTAAATCAAACAGTAGTCTAGGTACTGCTGTGAAGGGACTTTGCAGCTGCATTAAGGTTGTACTCAGCTGGTCTTAAATTCGGAAGATGATCCTGGATTGGGAGGACACCGTGTAATCACATGAGCCCTGCAAAGCGGCGGCAGAAGGCAGAAGAGACGGGGACGCAATGGGACAGAGGAGGCAGAGCGGGTCAGAGACTCGAAGTGAAAGAAGGACTGGACCTGCCGTTGCAGGCTTTGGAGGGGGCTGTGAGCCAGAATGTGAGTAGCCTCTAGAAACTGAGAATGACCTTTGGGCTACATACCCCAGTCCCACAACCACATGGAACTCAAGGCTGCCAGCAACCCAAATGAGCTTGGAAGCAGAGTCTCCCCGAGCCTTCAGGAGAGAATGCAGCCCCGCTCATGCCTTGGCTTCAGCCTGGTGCTGAGAATCTGTTGAGTCACACAGTGCTCGAACTTCTGACCTTTAGCACCGTGACATAATATCATAGAGGGGGTATAGCTCACTGGCAGAGTATTTGATTGCAGAACTGTGAAATAACAAACCTAAGCTGTTAAGGTTATGGTAATTTGTCATAGCAACAATAGAAAACTAACACATACATTTATGAATTTTCCCTGGTTCCTTTTGAGCGTCTATGCCATTTCAGTGGGTCTTGCCACCTTATTTGTATCTCCAATGGTGCTGCAAAGGTAGTAGGTGGTCATATTGAGTCCAATACTTGTTACCATTCATTTTATTGTGGTTGATGAGGATATTGAAATCTTTATGTCACTTGCATTCATATCCCTTGAGTTATAAAAACAGTCTGTTTTATATACTAACGGATGCCACACTGGAGGCACTCACTCACCTATGCCAAGAAATTTGGAAGACAGCTACCTGGCCAACTGACTAGAAGAGATCCGTATTTGTACCTATTCCAAAGAAAGGTGATCTCTCATAGAATGTGGAAATTATAGAATAATATTATCCATATCACATGCAAGTAAAATTTTGCCAAAGATAATTCAAAAATGGTTGCAGCATTATATTGACAGGGAACTTTCAGAAATACAAGCTGGATTCAGAACAGGATGTAAGCTGAGGGATATCATTGCTGATGTCAGATGGAGTTTGGCTGAATACCAGAAAGATGTTTACTTGTGTTTTATTGACTATGCAAAAGCATTCTACTGTGTGAATCACAGCAAATTACAGATAACATTTAGAAGAATGGGAATTCCAGAACACTTAATTTTGCCCATGAAAAACCTGTACATAGACCAGGAGGCTGTCATTCAAACAATAGATCAAGGGGTTATTGCACAGTTTAAAATCAGGAAGGGAGCGTATCAGGGTTGCATACTTCCACCATATTTAATTCAATCTGTATGCTGAGCAAATAATCTGAGAAGCTGGGCTATATGAAGAAGAACGTGGCATCAGGATTGGAGGAAGATTCATTAACAACTTGTGATATGCAGATGACACAACCTTGCTTGATGAAAGAAGACTACTTGAAGCACTGACTGATGAGGATTAAAGACTATAGTCTGTAGTATGGATTACACCTCAACATGAAAATGAAAATTCTCACAACTGGTCCAATAAGCAGCATCACAATAAATGGAGAAAAGATTGGAGTTGTCAAAGATTTCACAGTACTTGGATCCATCTTCAACACCAATGGAAGCAGCAGCCAAGAAATCAGATGTCAAATTGCTCTGGGCAAATCTGCCGCAAAAGACCTATTTAAAGTGCTAAAGAACAAAGATGTCTCTTTGAAGACTGAAGTGCAGCTAATCCAAGCCATGGCATTTTCAATAGCCTCTTATGCATGTGAGAGCTGGACAGTGAATAAGGAAGACTGAAGAAGAGTTACTGCTTTTGAATTGTGATGTTGGCAAAGACTACTGCAAGTACCAGGGACAGCCAGAAGAACCAACAGATGTGTCCTGGAGGAAGTGCAGCTGGAATGCTCCTTGGAAGCAAGAATGGCCAGACTTTGTCTCACCTACTTCGGTCATGTTGTCAGAAGGGACCATTCCCTGGAGAAGGATATCATACATGGTAAAGTAGAAGGTCAACAAGGAGGGGGAAGGCCCTCAACGAGATGGATGGCAACATGGCTGCAGCAATGGGCTCAGGCAGAGCAAGGATTGTGAGGCTGGCACAGGACGAGGCAATGTCTCATTCTGTTGTACACGGGGCCACTGTGAGTCAGAGCCGATTCAACGGCACCTGACAACAGCAACAACGACAACATTTTATATACTGGACATACGTTGGTGTTGTTCCATTGATTCTGACTCAGCAACCCCACGTGTGCAGAGTAGAACTAACTGCTCCATGGGGTTTCCAAGGCCGTGACCTTTCTGAAGCTGATCACCAGGCCAATGTGAGGTGCCTCTCGACTGCTACATGGGTACTTATTTTAATCTTTTCTATCAGCAGGCATTTAGTAGGGTTAAGTATCTTGCACTTTGCTGGACCTTGTGGCTACAAAGATGCCAGTCATGTTCTCATAGACTAATGTGCAGGTGGTCTGTGTTCTCATAGACTAATGTACAGGTGGTCTAGCAAAAGGCCAAGGGCCCCATCTAGAGCATGACTGCCCAGTTAGATCCTGCCTCTGCCACTTCCTAGTCCTGGGATACTGACTCAGTATCCTTCTCTCTCTGATAATGGCCCTGGACTCCTAGTCCCAACCTGAGGGTAGACCTGGAGATGTGTGTCACCGACAGTAGTGCCGGGCACTGTGCAGGTGCGACATGAGTTCACTTGCTACTACTCTACAAATACTTCTCTCTGGTGAAACCTAGGATATATATTAGCCTAGTAGGCAGGTAAAGAAGCTGAACATCCGAGATGCCAAGCCACACCTGGCCCAGAACAGAGAAAGAGCCAGGGCTGGATTCTCACCATCATGAAGCCAGATGTGGGAGTAGAATAACTGAACACCACAAAAAAGAATGCTGTTTGCTACGTGCACTGGGAACCACCGGGGCTCTCTGCATTGAGTTGTATCTGGTGTTGTCTACGGAGTTCTCTTGGCCACGTAGAGCTCCTTTCAGGAGGCCAATAGAGCAAGACCTAAGATCTGCCTGAGTGACAAAGTTTCTTCCTGCCCGTTAGAGGAAAGCAAGAGCCTGTGTCCAAAGCTTGCCCAGCCATCAAGACCCCGCTGAAGTGCTGTTTCTTCCAAGAAGCCTTCCTTGATGCAGCGCTCTGAGTTCACACCACACGGTGAGCAAACTTGCAAACGCTAACTCCCCAAGGCCGCTGCTCAGCTCCTTGGGAGCAGTGTCTTTTCTTGCTGGAGCTGTCAGGACACGTGGGCCCTGAGGCCTGACTGCGGCCTTCCCTCCATGTCTCTGCCCAGCGTGGACTTTAGGCCAACGTGGAGAAGAGGAGTTTTTCCTACGTTTCTGCTCTGAGGCACGTCCTGTGCTAGCACAGGATGCTTGGGGAGGGAGAAACCCCTCCACCGTGGAAAGGACAACAAGTCTCTGGCCTTCTGGCATTTGCTTTGGACTAGAGGGCTTGGGACTGGACTCTCTAGATAACCTTCCCCCAGAAAACAGCCATCCACAGCAGGGGGGCAGGACGGCTGAAGGGGGGGTAGTCACATCCCGCTGCTGTTCAGTGCACCGCTGTCACACCCATTCCTTCCCCAGCAGCAGTCATCCCCATTTGGACTTTCGTTCCCAAGCTCTAGTTCCCCACCATATCCTGCCGGGACAGCCACCCTGCTCAGACCTCTGAAACAGTTGGCTGGTGAATCCATGGAGGAAGCTAAGCCAACAGCCCTCAGCCAGCTTCCAAGTAAACTTGTTTATGGTTGCTTTTTGGTTTTTTTCAATTTTATACTGATGTTTCAAAGCTCCAAAGACCACTGGTACTAGGAAGGACTGGGTTACTATGTGATTTGGGGAGCTCCTTTCAGCCCTGAGAGGCCAGAGCTCTGTGACTCTAGGTTGTGGCTGTTGGCTGGCATCTAACATTGTGTTACCGGCGCTCTTCATCTTGTCTGCAGTCAGCTGCTGTTCCTGCTTCTCTGGGGGAGAGGCACCAAGGCCCTGTCTGTGTCAAAGAGGAGAAGCCCAGCTTCATTGCACCCTTCCCTGCTCAACTCCCTTCAGTTGCGGCAGCTGTTGAATGGGTGGTGGGCAGGGCCAAGCTGGCTGAGGCGGGAAGGAAAAGCCAGAGCTGTTGCCCAATACCTGCCACCACCCAACTTCCCCATCGCTTTTATTTGTATTTACTTTACTAGAAAAATAATAACTACGCATAGAGAAAAAAAAAGAAAAAAGTCTAAATTGTAAAGAAAAACAGCAAAAGTCGCCCTCCGTCACTCCAGCTCCATGCCCTGGAGGTAGCCTTTCTTAACCCTTTCTGTTTCCAGTTCTTAACTATCTTACTCCTCTATTTGGGGGTACTTCCACAACTCGAAAACATACCTCAATGTTTTATGTCTGAGTCAGTTTCTCTTTGTTTGATTCTGTGAAAAATATGAAATTTAGCACACTTACACTACATCTTCTTTCCTCAACCTCCCAATTGGTTATTCCTTTTAGTTCTTTTAACACAGTGTTTTCAAAGAGGGTTTTCTGAGCACCTGGCTAAAATGCAAAGTCCTGGACCCCAGAACAAAATGACTGGAATTTGTGGTGGAACTAGGAATAAGCATTTCTAATGATCCCTCTTGTTAATTCTGAAGTACACTGAAGGTTGAGACCCATCATACTGATGCCTATCTGTGGTTATACGAGTTCCTCTATGTGGCCTTTTGTCTTGGTTCTTTGAAAAACAGTTTGAGTTTTAGTTTGAGCCTTTAGTTTGAGGTTTTAGTTTTCTACTAAGCTTGATGGCTTACCTTGGCCTTTGTTTCTACCCCACAGGGTCTGTTAACTTTTGTTCAGGTTGACTAACCTTTCCTGGGTAAACTGTAAACAATTTATGGTTTGATGCTTTTTCTCTGGCCCTGGGCTGCATCCTGCCCTGATGTTGGTCTATTTTATGCACCTTGCAGTAATTGGTTAATATTCTCACATCATAACCCTGATCTTATGTAAGGGGAGTCTCTTTGGGGTGTGGCCTAATCACATTTTTTAATCTTTTAAGTAATAAAAGGAGAGAAAAGTGAGCAGAGAGAGAGGTACCTCAGTATCACCAAGAAAGAAGAGCCAGGAGCAGAGCA
>NW_006922573.1:63718-68171 GCF_000298275.1 Orycteropus afer afer
TTGATGCTTTTGAGTTGTGGTGCTGGCAAAGAATGCCGAAAGTACCGTGGATTGCTAAAAGAACTAACAGATCTGTCCTGGAGGAAGTGCAGCCAGAAGGCTCCTTGGAAGTGAGAATGGCCAGACTTCATCTCACCTATTTTGGTCATGTTGTCAGAAGGAACCATCTTCCCTGGAGAAGGATGTCATGCTTGGTAGGGTGGAAGGTTGACGAAAGAGGGAGAGGCCTTCAACGAGATGGATTGACACCATGGCTGAAATGATGGGGCTGGCGTGGGATTGGGCTGTGCATGGAGTCGCTATGAGTTGGAAACGACTCAGTGGCACCTAACAACAACAACAGCAAAGCTCACTCTCTTTCTTGACCTTGCACTCTTCTCGTTGCCTGACCTCCAGTTCTTAGGACATCAGGCACAGAAGTCTCTGTCCTGCTACCTGAACTTCAGATTTTGAATTCACCAACCTCTGCAATGCTGTGAACCAGGAGAGGCCTCCAGCCCCCTCTGGGACCTGCAGTTTTGGGTTCATCAGTCCCTGCAACCATGTAGCCAGCAGAGGTCTTAACCTTGTCCCCTGACCCGTGGCATGGATTGGGCATGAGTCATTTCCTTGAGGTAAATGTCTCTCTATTCATATACTCTTCACTGGTTTTGCTCCTCTAGAGAAAGAGACTAAGACAGATATAAATGAAGAAATACACAAAACAAGATCTGAAAGGGATCTCAGCATAGAGCCTCAACATCTTCAGAGGACCCTCTTACCTTCCCAAGAACGGATGCCTACTCTCACCAAGGAAACTTTTCAACTAGGAAATGTTCTTGTCATGAACTGGACAGCTCTCTACTGGTTGAGCTGTCAGTCACTTTCCGGTGATTTTTAGGGGGAGGCCCTGTGCTCCAGGTGGGTCCCTGCATGTTGCTGCCTTTGTACTGTGAGCTGAGCCTCTCTGCTGCTTCTCTCCAGCTGCTGCCATGTAAAGCTCTTTTAATCGTGTACAGCCCTTTTACTCATGTACAATACAGCTCTTTTGCTAGGTCTGGGAGGATCTCAGCACACGGCCCCCATGTCTCCTTCCAGCTCTCATCAACCAGCAGGCCCCAAAACCTCCATGTTCTAGGTCTTATTTTCTCCCTCATACCCATTGCCACTTACAAGGTGGTGCCCCCCTAGCCATACTGGTGCCCGATCAATCCTCAATCCAATTACTCAGGAGATGTCAATCAACTCAAGGAATCCCCCAAGTCATTTACGACTTACCCAGGAAAAGTCAAACAACTCAGGCCTTGTCAATCACCAGGCAGGTTTCCCAGCCACACTATTGCCCAAGCAAAGAACCAAAGGCAAAAGGCCACATAAAGGAACCTATTGTCCCGTAACATCTCATGTTCATCAATTCTCCCAAAATTAATCTACAGAGCCAATGGAATCTCTACACAAATCCCAAGTGCCCTTTTCTTTCAGAAATGGGCAAGCTCATCCTAAAACTTAAATGGAATTACAAGGGACTTAGAGGAGCCAAAACAGTGTTCAAATGGAGAACAAAGTTGGAGGCCTTACACATCCCAATTTCAAAATTATTAAAGCTTCAGTAACCAAGGCTGTGTGATACTGGCACTAGGAGAGAAAGGTAGACAAACGCAATGGAATTGAAAGTCCAGAAATGAACTCATACGTTTATGGTTAATTGATTTTTGATAAGGCTGCTGCCTTAGTTATTGAGTGCTGCTGTAATAGAAATACCACAAGTAGATGATTTTAACAAACAGGGGTTTATTCTCTTACAGTTTAGGAGGCTAGAAGTCTGACTTCAAAGCGCTGGCTCTAGGGGCTGGGTGAAAGCCCCTTGACCTTGGGCTTCAGCTCTGCCTCCAGTTCTAGGTCCACTGGAGCTGGAGGTTTCTTCTGACTCATGCAACTGCTGGCTGCTGAGGCTGACAAACCCAAGATCAACAAATGAAATGTCATAGTCCCAAGATTAGCAAGCAACATGGCAGGCCATTAGTTCAAGTCCAGAAACAGTCCCAAGATTAGCAGGCAACATGGCAGGCCACAGATGACTCAGCCAAATGCAGGATCCAGATCTGCCAAGAAGCTAGAGACCTGTCTCAAAACGTCTCCTTCTGTACTGAAAGCAGGTCACATTCTGAAGGCAACTAATTAGCTACTCCCAGCAGATTCCACCATGGAGTTACTTACACTCCATTCAGTTTCATCATGGGGAATAACTGCATCCAGTTGCCCAAGTCACTCAAAACCATGGCCCAGTCAAGTTGACACACAACCTTAACTACCACAGCTGCCAAGGCCATTAAACTAAAAAAGTTAATTCTGATTCATAGTGACTCCCGTACGGGTTTCCAAGGCCATAAATCTTTAGGGAAGCAGACTGCCTCATCTTTCTCCCATGGAGCAGCTGGTGTGTTCAAACTGCTGACCTTAAGGGTAGCAGATGATTGCTTTAATCAGTACACCACCAGAGCTCTTTCCAAGACCATTAATTAGGGAAAAACTAGTTTTGTTTTGTTTTTTTAACAAATGGTGTTGGGACAACTGTATATACACATGCAAAAAAATGAACTTGTGTCCCTACCTCACACCACACACACAAATTAACTCAAAATGGGCCAAAGACTTAATGTAAGAGAAAAAAATTATAAGAGATCTGCATGACTTGGATTGAACAATGGCTTCCTAGATATGACACAAAAGCCCAAGCCATCAAAGAAACAATAAATTGGACTTCATCAAAAAGAAAAACTTGTGTATGTCAAAAGACACTAATAAGAAAGTGAAAAGACAACCTACAGAACAGGAGAAAATATTTGGAAAACATATATCAGATAAGGATTTCATATTCAGATCATATAAAGAACTTCTGCAACTCAACAACAAAAAGTCAAACAAGCTGATTTAAAAATAAGCAAAGGATCTGAATAGACATTTTCTCAAAGAAGATATATAAATGGCCATGAGCACATGGAAAGATGCTCAAGTTATTAGTCCTTAGGGAAATTCAAGTCAAAGACAGAATTAGATACCACCTCATACCCACATGGATGATGTCTTACTTATCTAGTGCTGTCATGATACAAATACCACAACTGAGTGGCTTTAAAGAACAGAAATGTCTTTTTTTTTTTTTTTTTCACAGTTCCGGAGGCTAGAAGACCAAATCAGGATCTCATGCATGAAATTCCATTGCTGGAGGTAATTCTGGGAGTTTCCTGGTTCCTTGGTGCTCTTCACATGACATCTGGCATCTCCTGTGTGTATCTCTGTCTCTAATCTGCTCTTTTTAAAAACAAAAACTTTACTATAATTTGGGTGACATTTTACAAAGCAGGTTCTTTTTGCATCCAACAGTTCATACACATTTTGTTTTATGACACTGATAACATCCCCTGCATTGCAACAACTCTCCTCCCACTTCCTCCCTGTGGTTACCCTTTCCTTGTCCTTCTTGCCTATGCATTCCTGCCTCCCTACCTTTCTCCCTGTGCAAATGCTGCCCTTCTGATCTCCCACAGTTGATTGTTCTAAGGAGTGCATCACTTTGGTGTAGTAGTTCCATTTGCAGGCCTGCCTATTGTTTGGCTGAGAGTTAAGCCACAGGAGTGAGTTCAATTCCAGGATTGAAGGGTGAGTCAGAGCCATAGTCTCAGGGGTTCCACCAGTCTCTATCTGACTGGTAAACCTGGTATTTTTGTTTTTTAAATTTTGTTCCACATTTTTTCTCCTGATCTATCCAGGATCTCCAAATTTTGATCCCTTTCTGAGTGGCTGTAATCCACTTTTTTTTTTTTTATATAACACAGAAATGATTAAATATAGGACTAACCCAACTTAGGTACAATATCTATTTCCAAGCAGGGTTACATCCACAGGTATAGGGCTTGGAATTCCAACACCTATTTTGGGAAAACACAATTCAATCCATAATCGATAGCAGTAATAAGAGTAAAGGACAATAACAAGCATTGGCTAGGAAGTGGAGATTTTGGAACCCATCCACATTGCTGGAGAGAATACAAAATGGTGCACCTGCTGTGGTAATAAAAGTACGGTAAAATAGTATGGCAGTCCTCAAACAGTTAAACACAGAGTTACCATGTAACAAGCAATTCCACTCCTAGGTGGAACTGAAATCATGGTGTGGCAGTTAAGGTTATATGTCAGTTTGGCTGGGCCTGGTTTTGAGTGGCTGGGCAACTGGCTATAATTATTCCCCATGGTGAGACTGGTAATGAAGGCCATGGGGGAATCTACTGGAGCAGTGGAGTAGCTGCCTTAGGGATGTGGTCTGCTGCCAGTAGATAAGCAGAAGCATTGAGAAAGGTCTGCAGCTTTTGGCACAGTTGCATCCTGCCTGTAGCCAAGTCATTGTTCAGCAGCCTGCCCTGTTGTCTGCCAATATTGGGACTCTTAATGGACTTGAAGCAGTGGCTTGCTGTGT
>NW_006922573.1:68856-71018 GCF_000298275.1 Orycteropus afer afer
ATGAACCTAGAAAACATTACGCTGAGTGAAAGAAGCCAGACAAAACAGGCCACATATTGTATGATTCCAAGTTATGGATTGAATTCTGTCCCCCTAAATATGTGTTGTAAATTTTAACCCCTATATCTGTGTATATAACAGAAAATAGGTTGTCTTTGTTATGTTAATGAGACCACATCACTGTAGGGTTCTCTTAGTCCTACTCACCTAATCACTTTTAAAAGTTGGAAACAAAGAAGACACATAGGTTGGAAAATATGGCAGTGGTAAAAGAAATGATGCTGGAGACTGTGTAATAGAATTTTGCAAGACCAGTAACTTATTCATTGCAAACACCTTTTTTCAACAATATAAACTGTGACTATACACATGGACCTTGGCAGATAGAACACACAGAAATCAAATTGACTACATTTGTGGAAGCTCATTATCATCATTCAGAATAAGGCCAGGGGCTGACTGTGGACTAAACCATCAACTGCTAATATGGAAATTCAAGTTGAAGCTGAAGAAAATTAAAACAAGTCCACTAGACCCAAAATACAAGCTTAATTATATCCCACGTGAACTTAGAGACCATTTAAAGAATAGATTTGATACATTGAACACAAATGACTGAAGACCAGACAAGTTGTGAGATGACATCAAGAATATCATCCATGAAGAAAGCAAAAGGTCATTTAAAAGACAGGAAAGGAGGAAAAGACCAAAATGAATGTCAAAAGAGACTCTGAACCTTGGTTTTGAATGGAAAGTAGCTAAAGTGAATGGAAGAAATGAAATAAAAGTGCTGAACAGAAGATTTCAAAGGGCATCTTGAGAAGGCAAAGTAAAGTATTATAGTGAAACATGCAAAGACCTGGTTTAGAAAACCAAAAGGGAAGAACATACTCAGCATTTCTCAAGCTGAAAGGATTGAAGAAAAACTTTAAGCCTTGAGTTGCAGTATTGAAGGATTCTATGGGCAAAATATTGAATGATGCAGGAAACATCAAAATATGGAAGTCACTAGCTCCTTCTCATCATTCTCATTTGTTAACTCTTTCTATTCCTCCAAGCCTTCACCATTGAAATACTCCAGGACTTGGACCTTAACCCTCAAGTCTTTGGCCTAGGTGATCTCATTCAGTGCTATGGTATATTAGTTACAGTATAAGTTGGGCTGCTGTAATAAAGAAACCCCAGAATGTATGTACTTGAACAAGTTAATAGTAAGTAAAATTTGCTGAAGACAATTCAAAGATGGTTGCTGCAGTATATTGACAGGGAACTGCCAGAAATTCAAGGGAAAAAGAAAAAGGAGGGAATACATAATTCATTGTACCCAAAAGAAGTGGTCAATGTTCAACTATTTCAGGGGGTAGCATATGATCAAGAACCTATGGTACTGAAAGAAGAAGTCCAAGCTGCACTGAAGGAGTTGGTGAAAAACATGGCTCCAGGAATTGGTGGAATACCCACTGAGATGTTTCAACAAATGGATGCAACACTGGTAGCACTCTCTCATCTATGCCAGGAAATCTGGAAGACAGGTACCTGGCCAACCAATTGGAAGAGATCCATATTTGTGCCCATTATGAAGAAAGGTGATCCAACATAATGCAGAAATTATCAAATAATATTATTAATATCACACACAAGATAAAATTTGCTGAAGACGATTCAAAGATGGTTGCTGCAGTATATTGACAGGGAACTGCCAGAAATTCAAGCCGGATTTGGAAGAGGGCATGGAACAAGAAAGAATATTGCTGATGTCAGATGGATCTTGGTTAAAGCAAAGAATACCAGGAAGAATATTTACCTGTGTTTTATTGACTATTTAAAGACATCTGACTATGTGGATCATAACACACTGTGGATAACTTTGTGAAGAACAGGAATTCCAGAACACTTCATTGTGCTCATGAGGAACCAAGAGGTAACCAGGAGAACAGAAAAAGGGGATGGTTTAAAATCAGGAAAATCAGGGTGGTGGTATCCTTTCCCCACTTATTCAGTCTGTATGCTAAGCAACTAATCTGAGAAGCCGGACTATATGAAGATTATGAAGATTATGACATCATGATTGTAGGAAGAATTACTAACAACCTGTAATATGCAGATGAAACAACCTTGCTTGCTGAAAGTGAAGATGACTTGAAGCACTTACTGATGAAAAT
>NW_006922573.1:71568-73312 GCF_000298275.1 Orycteropus afer afer
GTATTTCCAATATTCTTCACCAATGCCACAATTCAAATGCATCAATTCTTCTGCTCTGCTTTATTTATTGTCCAGCTATATATAACACGCATATGAGGACATCGAAAACACCATGGCTTGGATTAGGCATACTTCAACCTTCAAAGCGACTTCTTTGCTCTTTAACAATTAAAAGAGGTCTTCTGCAGCAGAGTTACGCCATGCAATACATTGACTTTTTGACTCCTGCTTCCATGGGTGTTGATTATGAATGCAAGTGAAATGAAATCTCTGATAACTTCAATCTTTTCTCCATTTATCATGATGTTGCTTATTGGGCCTGTTGTGAGGATTTTTGTTTTCTTTATATCCAAGTGAAATCCGTACTGAAGGCTGTAGTCTGTGATTTTTATCAGTAAGCACTTCAAGTCATCTTCACTTTCAGCAAGCAAGGTTGTTTCACCTGCATATTGCAGATTGTTAACCAGAAGGATGAACAAATCTGTCTTGGAATGCTCCTTAGAAGCGAGAATGGCCAGACTTCGTCTCTCATGCCTTGGTCATGTTGTCAGAAGGAACTAATCCCTGGAGAAGTATATCATAGAAGTATATCAGCGAAAAGGGGAAGACCCTCAGTGAGATGGATTGACAGTGGCTGCAACAATGGGCTCAAGTATAGCAAAGATTGTGAGAATGGCACGGGACTGGGCAGCATTTCCTTCTGTTGTACTTGGGCTAGCTATGAGTACTAACTGACTCAATGGCACCTAACAACAACAATAGCTGCTAGATGTGGTCATGGGTCTATTGCTGCAGCTTCTGGGTAACTTCCTGTCCAGCTGGGCTCTTGGATTTCATCCTGTGAAATCTCTTCTAGGTTCCCAAGGCTCCACCCAGGCTCAGCCCGGCCACATCAGCTCTCCTGCTGGCCTGCTTGTGCCCTTTATTGGTCACGCTTAGAGTCTTCCCTTTCCTGCAATTCCTTTTCACACCTTCAACCTCGTGAGTTCCTATTCGTTCCTCCAAACCCACTTCAGGATCAGCTCCTCTCTACAAACTCCTTGGTTCCCAGGTAGGTGGTCCAGTCCTCTCTGCCCAGCCAGTCCCCATGTCATTTCAGTCTAGGGGCCTGGCCCTCTGAGCTTGGTGCTCCCAAGGGTGGAATGAGAACAGATGAAAGTGCATTTCATAGTAGCATCCCCTACAGTGTAGACGTTCATTCTGCCAGTGAGCGCTGCAGGGTCAGGTCTATGCAGTCACAAGACAGAGTAATCACTTACATAAGGGAAGCCTGAGGAATGAATATGTATGCATTGGCATGTTCACTCTTGCCTCTGCTGTTGGATTCTCTGGTCTGGCATCCTCCCAAAACGCCTTGGCTTCCCAAGGGTAGAGCTGGGGAAGGGCTGCAGCTGTGGGAAAGGCCCACCCCCACGTCTTTGGCATGGTCTGGCCTGGACCTGAATAGCCATCCAGCTCTGGTTTACTCCTTGCTTGGACAAATGCTGGCCCAGGCCTGCCCTGTGTGCCAAGTCCCAGTGGGCTTGACAATGGCAGGGTGGAGAGAGATAGGATCTGAGACCTGGCTCCTGGGAACAACTTCCTGCTCCTGGACTGTCCGTCTGGCAAGCTGGGTGTGGCCACAGTCTGAGGAGGGCAGGAAGGTGTGGGGCAGATCCTCCCCCAGCCTCCTGCCCACCCTGCACATCAACTCCCTGTTGCCTGAGTGAATGAAACAATCACAGCCCTCTGGGCAGAGAGCAGT
>NW_006922573.1:74312-85922 GCF_000298275.1 Orycteropus afer afer
AAAAAGCCTATGTCAACTTTATGCCAACAAATTTAAAAACAATAGAATGGATAAAATCTCGGGAAAACACAGTTTTCCAAAATGGAGTCCAGAAGAAATAAAAAACCCAAATCATCTTTTAACAATTAAAAAATTTAGTTGGTCATTTTAAATCCTTTCCTTTCTCCAAAAAGTTTCAAATAGATTTGCAAGCAAACTCTACCTTTGAGGATAGATAATTTCTATCATATACAAATTATTTTAGAGAATAGAAAAAATAGGAAACACTCTCATCTCATTTTCCCAAGGCTAACATCACCTTGACATATGAACTGAGTAAGAACAGTACTAGATGTAAACTAACCAGTAAATCTTAATGATGAACACAGCTGCAAACTGAATCTAATAACGTATAAATAAGAAATCATAATGGCCACCTTGGGTTTATCCCCAAATTCCAAGATTACAGGACAGAGATAAAATGGTGTCTTGCTAACATATTCTGTCCAATCCCTCTACAACGGACCTTGAAGAACTGAGTGAAATAGATACAAATAATGACTCTGGAGCTCTGAGCATCATATGAGAGGATAAAGAATTAGGCTGTGCACAGATTGGAAAGGGAGATGGAGCCAGGTCAGTGACCGGGAAATAAAAGAAGCCAGGGCTAGCCAAAGCGTTCCTATTTTAGGCATAGATATGGCCACAGATGAGGAGAAAACAACTTCATGGAATCCACGTGGTGACAAAGACACAGTGTAGACAGATTGGGAGGAATTCACGGTGAGCAGATGTGCGGGAACTTGCAGGAAAATGGGTTAGACTTACAGGAGCACAGGTGGCCATGGAATGAGGAGGAAGACAGAGAAAGGGAATGAAGTAACTCAGCACAAGTAGACACCAGTCATTTGGGCTGAGGACCTACACAAGGGAAAAGCCTGTGTTGGAGAAGCTAGACTCAGGGCAGCCTCTCACTTGATTGAATCTGGGCAAGAACTGGATAAATGGCTGTGTACACCCAGAAGGGCACCAGAACCATGTCAGTGAATCATGACTGGAGAACTACACTCTTTATCCTAACAAACATACACCTTCCTGGCTCCCAGGGGTAAATACTCTTTCTTCTCCCATCAACCCCATGGCCAAGGAAGTCCCACGCTAACCTGCCCACATCTCTGGCCACCCCCACAGCAGCCCAGCCAACCCCAGTAACTCACTTCTAGCAGGCAGAGCCAGTGGCCGAAGCCAGCCTGCCTAGTTCCTAAGCTACTGACAGCTCTTTTGCACACTGAATGCAACAGGCACACCTCTGCAGCCTCCCCTCTCAGAGGCACCGCCCACTCCTGCAAGGGTGTTGAGGTGTTTGGAAACCTAGACTCAGGGCAGCCTTTCACCTGAGTCTGGTCAGGAGCTGAATAAACAGTTGCATGTGCTCGGAAGGATGCCAGGCCCACAGCAGTCGATCACAACTGGAGAGCTGCATTCTCTGTTTCAACAAGCACAGCTTCCCTGAAGCTGGGGGTGAAAATTCTCCTTGGCCCCACCAACCGGGGTCTAGGGAAGTCCCACCCTGATACTCCAACCACCTCCTCTGCAGGCTCGCCATCCTCAGCAACATAGTCAGACAGACCCAGGGGCTGCAGCTTCCCCTTCCTGAACTTGCATCACTGGCTGCTCTTTCTCAGGCTAAACACAAGGCACACCCACATAACAGCCTCCTCTCTTGGAGGTGCCCACTCACAGGTGGCTTCTTCCACCTCCATGGCCACATCCCTGGAGGATCAGAGGTTTGTGC
This sequence comes from Orycteropus afer afer, assembly GCF_000298275.1. Classification (NCBI taxonomy): domain Eukaryota; kingdom Metazoa; phylum Chordata; class Mammalia; order Tubulidentata; family Orycteropodidae; genus Orycteropus; species Orycteropus afer. Next base: position 76,087 of record NW_006922573.1, read on the forward strand.
CACAATTGCCTGCTCCCAGGGCAGCTGGCTGACCATAACTACAGAAGTCCTTTTTTCTCAGCTTTCTTAGTATCCCCTCTCTTCTTTTTACCAATTTGTTTTCCCTTGAATTTACTTTTTCCTCTTCCACTTCTTCTTCTTTTGTTTTTACCAATCTTTCTTCTCATCCTGTTTCGTTTTCTTCTTTTTCTCTATTTTTTACCATTTATTTTTATTCTATCTTTTTTCTTTTTCTTCTTTTCAGGTTCTTTTTTCCTTTCCTACTCCATCCAATGGGAAAGGGATATTCACTTTCCACTAGTCAGCCATATCTGCTACACTGACCCCCACGTCCATTGGACGAGCACCATCACCAGCTCCCATGCCACTGGATCAGTGTCAGAGATGGTGGACAACACCTGCTCATCCCACCCACAGCTCCTCTTCATGACAGAGACCTGTGCCCACATTCCCACTAGGTATTCCACCAACTCGGAGACATCTGAAGAATGCCCCAGTGCTGCCAAGCTAACAATCAGAGAAGCATACCTGCCTTGCCCATCTGGGCCTTTTGGAACAAAGCAAAAGCAAACAAACAAAGCCAGGGTGAAACAAACCAACACACAACCAACAAATAAAAACAACTTCAAAATGTCTCAGAGACAATCGTTGTTGTTGTTATGTGTCGTTGAGTCAGACAATTTTAATTCAAACAAAGAAACGGGACAAGACAGTGGAAGCAAGCAACCAAAATAAGGAACTAGGAAGTCTTTCTGAGGAAGAAAAGGTAATAGAACTATCTGACAAGGAATTCAAAAGATATATATAGATATAGATAGGAGCTCTGGTAGCATAGTGGCTAAAGCACTTGACTGCTAACCAGAAGGCTGGCGGTTCAAACCCACCAGCCACTCCTCGGAAGGAAGGTTGGGCAATCCTACTTCCGTAGTGATACTGCCTCGGAAACCCAAGGAGGGGTTGCTATGAGTCGGGCCGACTCGACGGCACATAACAACAACAACAACAACATAGATAAAGATAGATATAGATATAGATATAGACTTTCTGATAGTTTAAGGAAACCATAAACAAAAACAAGGAAAAGACAGACAATACCCTTGAAGGATTCAGGAAAACAATACAAGAGCAAAGCAATAAAATGAATAGGCAATTAGAAATCATACAAAACCAGCAATTAGAAATCCAGAATATTAACACTAAAATTATGAAGATAGATAACACATTGGAAGGATAAAAGAGTGGAATGAAATTGGCTGAAGAATGCATTAGCCAGCTTGAAGACAAATCCTTTGATACCAGTGTTTTAGTTACCTAGTATCACTCTGACAAGAATATACCACAGATGGGATGGCTTTAACAAACAGGAGTTTATTCTCTTACAGTTTTGGAGGCTAGAAGTCTGAGTTCAAAGTGTCAGACTCTAGGGGCTGGGTGAAAGCCCCTCAACCTTGAGCTTCAGCTCTGCCTCTTGCTCCCAGCCCACTGAAGCTAGAGGCTTTTCTTCACTCAGACAGCTGTTGGCTGCTGAGGCTGACAAGCCCAAGATTGACAAGTAAAAAAAGCACAGTCCTGATGTTACCAAACCACATGGCAGGCCATTAATTCAAGTCCGTTGAAAGTCCCAAGGTCAGCACAGCATGGCAGGCTGTTGAACAATGACATGGCTACATGCAGGGTTCAAGCATGCCATAAGCTAGAGACTATCCCCAAGACTTCTCTTTATATACAGGAACCAGACCACATCCCTAAGGCAGCTACTCGGCTGCTCGCAGTAGATTCCACCATGGAGTTGATTACCAGTCTCATCGTGGGGAATACTACATCCAGCTGCCCAGCCACTCAACCAGGCCCAGCCAAGTTGACACACAAACTACCACAACCAGCTTGTATTAGGAAAAATCAGATAAAAGATTGAAGAAGAATGAAGAAACTGTAAGTTATGTGGAATGATATTGTTGCGCCCGTGTTCAGAAAAGAATGTCGGCACGAGGAAGCCACCACAGACACGATAATGTAAAAACAAAAGGAAAGTTTATTTGCTAGCTTGAGCTAGGGTCCCTGCTCTCACCAATGCAGCGGCTTGGGCAAAAGACCCCGTGCTCTTTTACTATCACATTTTTATAGGAAAAATATAGGGTGGAGTAGCACCAGGGCAAAGGGGTACAGATGATTGGTTGTTGCTAAGGGTTTAGGGCAGGGGTCTGAGATGTTGGGAGACGTGTTGGAATCCCCCGGCTCCAAAGTCTAGTTAGGGAATTATTATCTAGGGAGGATGCAGAGCCCTGATGTGTGGGAGACTTACAGGAGCCAGGTAAATCTCTGATACACACTGAATCCGGAGGAAATCTCTGATATGTGCTGAATCCGGAGGGTCTGATAAAAGCCCTGAGGCATGGGATGTGTTAGAATCCCTGACACTAAAGGCTTCTGGTTAAAGATTTACCTGGAGGCCATTAGGACTCAGGCCTCACAATATCAAAAGAAATAACCTATATGAATTGGAATTCCAGAACAAGAAGAGGGGGGAAAAAGAGAGAGAGAGAGAAAATTGTCAAAAACAGAAAACTTCCCAATGTTATGAAAGACAAAAAGATATCCATTCAAGAAGCTCAAAGAATCCCACACAAGACAGATCCCAAGAAAAAGTCACCAAGATATATCATAATCAAACTTTCCAAAATCAAAGATAAAGAAATAATCTTGAGAGCAGCTCAGGAAAAACAAATGTTACCTACAAAGGTCAACCAATAGGATTAAGCTCTAATTTCTCAGCAGAAACCATACAGGTTAAGAAGGCAATGGTATGACATATGCAAAGACTTGAAAGAAGAAAATTTCTAACCAAGAATGAAATATCCAGCAAAACTGTCCTCAAATATGATGGTGGAATTAGGACATTCCCAGATGAACAGAAAGTAAGGGAATTTGTGAAATCACATCAACCTCACAAGAAATGCTAAAGGGAGTTCCACTGGCAGAAAACCAGCCGTGGAAGACAACAGCCTAAGAAAATCCAATAACAAAATGAATTCAACACAGAAAAATATTCAGACTGAAGAAAGCATTAACAGCACAATAAAACACACACACACACACACACACACAAAAGAATGGCAACAGTAAATTCTTATCTATCAGTAATTACATTGAATGTAAATGGATTAAATATGCCAGTTAATAGAAAGAAACTTACAGAATGGGTAAGAAAACAATGCCCATCAATATGCTGCCTACAGGAGACTCACCTTAGACACAAAGATAAAAAGAAATTAAAAATCAAGGTATGGAAAAAAACATATCAACCTAATGGCAACCAAAAAAGAGAAGGAGTGGCAATATTAATTGCTTATAAAATAGAATTCAAGATGAAAACCAGCATAAGGGACAAGGAAGGGCATTATATAATAATAAAAGGGTCAATCTACCAAGAGGACATAACCATAATAAATATGTATGCACCCAGTGAAAGCCCTCCAAAATACATAAAGCAAACATTAACTGAATTGAAAGAAGAAATTGACAATTCTACAATAGTAGTGGGAGACTTCCTTTCCTTCCATATATAAAGGTTTATATTTCTTTGTTGGTTACTAGGGGTGGGAGGTGTGGGGAAGGAACACTGAAAAAATTGCAAAGAAATGAAAAAATTGGAGACAACTTGATGGCAGTGACTTTGGGTTTTGGTTTATTTGTATGTGCTATAAAAACGTCCATATACTAGAAGGAAATTTTATTTGTTGGTTACCAGTGGAGGGAGGGAAGGGGATGGAACACTGCTAGATAGGTAGAGACAAGCATTGATTAGGGTGAAGGGAAGGGCAATGTACCAAAAGATCGACATGGTGGCATTGAGGAAGAGAAAGACAGAGAGAGGTACATGAAAGGTACAGGCAAAAAAGATGAACCCTTTTGCATGTACAGTACTGTGTTGTCAGTGATGGCAAACATTGATCTATTGGGTGGATAGATGGGTGGACAGGCTGAATCATTAGATATGTCTAAGCAGGGGGTAGCATTCCCATGACCATATATTGGGTTAGCAGACAATGTTTGTACACAAGTATTTTTATCTGCTGTAAGAATGTCCAGGTGTATAGTAGAACTGACAAGGGGCAAAATTCTGGTTCTTGGCCACAGCAGCTACCTGGAGGGAGCGAGTAGTTGGACCTGTGGACCATGGTTGCAGGGGACATCAAGCTTGGCATAACATACTACACAAAAACATTGTTCTTCATCCTACTTTGGTGAATAGTGACTGGGATCTTAGAAGCTTACAAGCAACCATCTAGATACAACAATAGGTCCTTCCTCATCCAGAGCAAAGAAGAATGAAGAAAACCAAAGACACATGGAAACAATTAGTCCGAGGAACTGGTAGACCATGTGATCCTCAGCCTATATGACCATGAGACCACTGTCAACCACTTGGAGGAGGATGGTGCAGGAGGTCCTGGATAGAGTGCAAGAACAATGTGGAACAAAACTCAAAATCATGAAGAAAAAAAAACACCAGGTTTGATGGTCTGATAAAGCCCGTGGTGAGACCCCTGAGACTATGGCCCCTGCTTACCCTTCAGGTCTAGAATTGCACTCAGTCCTGTGGCTTCCAGTCAAACAATAGACAGGTATATGGGGTGGGCATTTACATCAGGTAAATACACTCCTTGGAGCGATCAATCATGGAAGAACAGAAGGGCGGTGCTTACACAGGTAGACAGCTGGTGGTGTGTGTGGGGGTAGTGAATGGGAGGGAAGGACACAAGGAAGAGGTAACGATGGGGAGCAAGTGGGAAGAGAGCTTTTACATTGTGGGGAATTGCAGTCAATGTTATGAAACAAAATGTGTATGAACTGCTGTATGGAAAATGAATTTGCTGCGTAAACTTTCACCCAAATCACAAGAAACACTTTTTTTAAAAAAAAAAAAGGTCCATATGCATTATGGAGCTAACAGAGGGCAAAGTTAAGTTCTTAGTCACATTCAAGCACCTTGAGGGAGTGAGTTGCTGGGCCTGTGGGCTCGGGACCATGGTCATGGGAGTCATCAAGCTCAATTGTTACAACATAGCACAACAAAAACATTATTGTACGTCCTTCTTTGGTGAGTAGTGATTGGCTTCTCAAAAGCTTGTAAGCGGCCTCCTAAGATGCAACTATTTTGGTCTCTCCTTCTCCGGAGCAAAGAAGGATGAGGAAAATCAAAGACACGTGGAAACAATTAGTCCAAAGGACTAATGGACCATGGGAACCTCAGCCTTCATGACCTAGAGAACAGAACAAGATGGTACCCCACTACTAATGCCAATCACTCAGAAAGGGATCAAAATTAGAGATCACGGATAGAGTGGGAGAAAAACGTGGAACAAAATTCAAAATCATAAAAAAGGACCAGGATTATTGGTTGGATACATGGTAGTGAGACCCCTGAGACTATGGTCCATGGTCACCTTTCCGGCCTGGAATTGAACTCACTCCCATGGCTTAACTCTAAGCCAAACAGACAGGCTGAAGAATTACACTAGGGAGATGCACTCATTAGAAAAATCAACCATGGGAGATGAGAAGGACTGAATTTGCATAGCGAGAAAGGTAGGGAGGCAGGATTGCATAATAAAGAAGGACACAGGGAAAAAGTAACCACAGGGAGGAAGTGGGAAGACAACTGTGACATGGTCGGGATTGTAATCAGTGTCACAAAACAAAACGTGTATGAACTACTGAATAAACGAATCTGCTCTGTAAAATTTCACCCATATCACAATAAAACCAGAGCTGTGAAGGGAAACACTAACACCAAGCAGGATGGTGAAAAAAAGGAAGGACTTTATTAATGCCAGCACGGACTCAGTGGATTCATATCCAGAGACTAAGCCCCAAACAAAGGCCACATTTGGCTTTTATGGGGCTCTTCTTCTGGGGTATTCGGGGTAAAAGGGTGATTGGTTACCTGCAGAAAGAGCACCTGCAGCTAGCAGTTTTTACAGAATGTGCTCAAGAGGAAGAGAGGAGGGGAGTATGGGCAGAGGAAGAAGGGAGGGGGAGTAGGCCAGAGGAATTTTCCACTCTCTATACATGAGCTCTCAAGCCAGACCCAGCCAGATGTCTCTAGCCTCACAAAAAATTGTTCCACTGCTCAACAGAACTTCCCTATTTAGGTTGGGTAAAGATTATAATTCCTTCATTTTCCTCTCCTGCCTCATTCCCCGCTTTGAGGCTCCTTCGTACTACCTAGATGTTAAGGAGCCTCACTTTCTTTAATTTGGTTTATTCCTATCTCCTCTATTTTTGATAACAATTTGTAAGATTAAATTTTCCATATAAGCTTCCCTCTGAGGTTAAGAGATAATCCAGGGTTAGTTGATTCTGGTATATTGTTGTTTGTACCTGTGTGTGTTGTTTTGTTAGGTTGAGAGCTTGAGTCATTTCATTGGTGATTATTTCTAACACTGTTTATAGTTTAATAATCTGGCACATAACAACAACAACAACAACAATCCTGTTAAGTATATTAATTGGGGTTCAATACCCCCAACTAACATTAAAAAAATCCTAATGTTGTTATAATATTATAAAGTTACATAATGTAAGTTATCATATTAACAGAATAAAGGAGAAAAATAAAGATATTTCCCCTTTTTTTGTTGTTTTATTGTGCTTTGAGTGCAAATTCACAGAGCAAAATTTGTTTTACATTCAACTATTTGTGTACATTTGATTTCATGCCCTGATTACCATCCCTGACTATAACAGACTCTCCTCCCCTCCTGTCCCTGTGACTACCTCCTCCCTGTGCCCTTCTGAACTATTCATTCCTGTCTGTCCAGCTTTCCCTCTGTGTGAATGCTGTCCCTCTGGTGCCCCATGGCTGGTTGCTTTAAGGGGTGTATCTTCCTAAAGTAGGTGAGTGCATCACCTTGGGATAGATGTTCTGCATGTAGGTATTTCTACTGTTGGACTGAGAGCCAATCTATGACAGTGAGTCCAATTCTAGGCCTAAAGTATATCCCAGGGCCACAGTCTTGGGGGTTCCACCAGACTCTATCCTACCAGTAATTCTGGTCATTTTTGTGCTTTTGGATTTTGTTCCACATTTTTCCTCTCACTCTATCCAGGATCTCCAGGTTTGGTCACTTTCTGAGTGGCTAGCACTGGTAGTCGGGCACCATCTAGTTCTTCTGGTCTCAGGGTCCATCACGTCCTTGGACTAATTGTTCCCAGATGCTTTTGATTTTCTCCACTTTTCTTTGCTTCAGATGAGAATAGACCAATAGTTGCATCTTAGATGGCTGCTCAAAAGCTTTTAAGGCCCCAGTCTCTACTCACCAAAGTAGGTTGTGGAACAAGATTTTTATGTACTACATTGTGCCAATTGAAGTTGGTGTCCCCCGAGACTATGGTCTCGAATCAGGAGGCCCAGTGATTCTCTCTCTCAAGGTGTTTGGTTGTCTCCGAGAGGTTACTCTGTCTTCAGTTGCTTCTGTAATGTGTGTGGCTAGTTTTGTAGCACATGTGCATTTGTATGCCAGTATCTTCAGCTGACCCCACCTGATCTTCTCACTTGTCTGTGCATTTATCCATAGCCTGGTGTTTTGTGTTAGTGGTAATGCAGTGCATATACTCTTATTTGCCTCTGTTGTCTGTATCTTATGTTCACGTTTCAATGTCCTTCCTTTCCCCAAAGTCGTCAGAGTTACAGACTCTTTTCATACCATCCCTCCCCTCACCCAAATCAACATGTGACCCCTAACTAGTCCCAAAATTTCCCTCCCCTTCCCTCCCATCTGTGGTAATCTACAAAGTGAGTTCCCTTCCCTAAGTAAACATTTCTTTGACTTTTTACAATAATAAACTTGAACAATATTTGTCCTTCTGCAATTGACATATTTCACTCAGCATAATGTTCTCCAAGGGGCTCTGGTGGCATAGTGCCTAAAGCATTTGACTGCTAACCAGAAGGCTGGTAGTTCAAACCCACCAGCCACTCCTTGAAAGGAAGATTAGGCAATCTACTTCCACAGTGATACTGCCTCAGAAACCCAAGGAGAGGTTGCTACGTGTTGGATCCAACTCAATGGCTGTGAGTTGTTTTTTTTTTTTTTTTAATGTCTTCCAAATTCATCCACATTGTGGGATGATTCATGTATTCTTCATTATTCTTTAATGTAGCATACTATTCCATTATGTGAATGTACTGCAGTTGGTTATCCATTCTTCTGTTGATGGACATTTAGGTTGTTTCCATCTCTTTGCTATAGTGAATTTTGCCACGATGAACATGGATGTGTATATGTCTATTTGTGTCCTGTCTCTCACCTCTTTAGGATATATTCCTAGTAATAGAATTGCTGGATCAACTGGTATTTCTATTTTCAGTTTTTTAAGGAAATACCATAACATTTTCCACAATGGTTGTACCATTTTGGAGTCCCACCAGCAGCATATGAGAGTTTGACTCTCTCCACAACCTCATCAGCATTTGTTATTTTCTGTCTCGTTGAACTTTGCTATTATTGCTGGGGTAAGATGATATGTGTTTGTTCTTTTGATTTGCATCTCTCTAATGGCTAATGATGGTGAGCATTTCCTCATGTGTTTGTTGGTCGCCCGTATATCCTCTTTAGTGAAGTGTCTTTTCATTTCCTTTGCCCATTTTTGAATTGGATTGTTTGTCTTTTTGGTGTTGAAGTGTTGACGTTTTCTATGAATTTTGGAGATAAGTACTTTGACAGATACATCATAGCCAAATATTTTTCCCAGTCTGTAGGTTCTCTTTTTACCCTTGTGGTTGTTAAGTTCGTGTATCAATTTGGCTGGGCCTGATTGAGAAGTTATTCCCCATGATGAGACTGGCAATCAGCTCCATGGTGGGACCTACCACAAGCAGCTGAGTAGCTGCTTTAGGAATGTAGTCTTCTTCCCGTATATAAGAAAGAGATTTGGAATGGTATCTGGTTTATGGCACATTTGAACCCTGCATGTAGCTGTGTCATTGTTCAGCAGCCTGCCGTGCTCTGCCAACCATGGGACTTTCAATGGACTTGAACTAATGGCCTGCCATGTGGGTCAGTAACATTGGGACTGTGCCTTTTTACTTGTCAACCTTGGACTTGTCTGTCTCAGCAGCCAGCAGCTGTCTGAGTGAAGAAAAGCCTCTAGCTTCAGTGGGCTGTGAGCAGGAGGCAGAGCTGAAGCCAACGTTGAGGGGCTTTCACCCAGCCCCTAGAGCCTGGCACTTTGAACTTGGACTTAAATCCTCCAAACCGTAACAGAATAAATTCTTGTTTCTTCAAGCCATCCCATTGGTGGTATATTCCTGTCAGAGCAGCACTAGGGAACCAGAACAACCCTTCTGACAAAGTCTTTCAATGCACATAAGAATTTAATCTTTAAAGGGCCCTGTCATCTACCTTCTCCTCCACTGCCTGTGCATTCTGGCTTATGCTTGATAGTCTACTTATGCCGTAAATTAGGGCCTCTAGATTTTATCTTCGATGAACCTTATACTTTTGAGATTTACATTTAAGTCTTTGATCCAGCTTGAGCTTGTTTTTGTGTATCAGGTGAGGTATGGGTCTTGTTTCATTTTTCTGCAAGTGGATATCCAGTTTTGCCAGCACCATTTATTAAAGAGGCTATCTCTCCCTCATTTAATGGGTTTTGTTCCTTTGTCAAAGATCAGCTGTCTGTTGATGGATGGGTCTGTTTCTGGGGTTTCAATTCTGTTCCATTGGTCTATCTGCCTGTCATTGCACAATACCATGCTGTTTTAATTACTGTGGCTGTGATCGGGGGCATGAGGCCTCCTACTTTGTTTTTCTTCCTCAGCAGTGCTTTGT
>NW_006922573.1:101143-109898 GCF_000298275.1 Orycteropus afer afer
CCCACCAGCCACTCCTCGGAAGGAAGATGGGGCGATCTACTTCCGTAGTGATACTGCCTTGGAAACCCAAGGAGGGGTCGCTATGGTTGGGTCCGACTCGACGGCACATAACAACAACAACATTCACTGGCAAAATCTGCTGTGAAAGACCTCTTTAAGGTGCTGAAGAGCAAAGATGTCCCTTTGAAGACTAAGGTGCACCTAACCCAAGGTGCACCTAACCCAAGCCATGGTGTTTTCAGTAGCCCCATATGGATGTGAAAGCTGAACGATGAATAAGGAAGACTGAAGAAGAGTTGATGGTTTTGAGTTGGGATGTTGGCAAAGAATACTGAAAGTACCAGGGACTGCCAGAAGAACTAACACATCTGTCCTGGAAGAACTGCAGCCACGATGCTCTTTGGAAGCGAGAATGGCCAGACTTTGTCTCGCCTACTTTGGTCATATCGTCAGAAGGGACCATTCCCTGGAGAAGGATATCATGCTTGGTATAATGGAGGGTCAACAAAAAAGGAGAAGGCCCCCAATTAGATGGATTGACACAGTGGGTGCCAGGATGGGGGCAGGTATAGCAAGGATCGTGAAGACGGCACAGGCCCGGGCAGTGTTTCGTCCTGTTGTCCACACAGGGTCACTATGAGTTGGAGCCAACTCCATGGTGCCTAACAACAACAGCAACATTTATGTTACTCTAGGTAGGTTGTGCATCTCTAGGAACGTGTCCATTTCTAAGTTTGGTTCTAAGAACTGACTTATTAGACCATTTGCATGTAATGTGATTATTGAAATGGTGGCATAGTGCCTAAGGCATTTGGCTGCTAACCAGAAGCCTGGCGGTTCAAACCCACCAGCCACTCCTCCAAAGGCAGGTTGGGCAATCTACTTCCGTAGTGACACCGCCTCAGAAACCCATGGAGGGGTCACTATGCGTCAGATCCAACTCGTTGGCAGCGAGTTTGGTTTATGTTTAGGTTTATAATCTACCAACTTGCTATTTGCATTTTGTCTTATCTGCTTTTTGTCCACTTTTTCCTTTTCTTTGCCCTCTTTGCATTAATTGGGTAATTATGCAATGAGTTGCTATATATGGCCTTCTGTTTCAGTTCTTTGGAAAAAAAATGTAGGAGATTTCCCCCTTAACCAATTGACAGCCCCTGAGGAGCTGTTACCTTTGCCCTAGTTCTTTGGAAAAACAACTTTGGGGACTTCCCAAGTTGTTTTCTACACCACAGGCTTTGTTACTTTTGTCCAGGGGAGGAGTCAGTCTCTGCCAACAGAGAACGTTACTTCTTTCCTTTCAGTTCAAGACCTGAATTGATGGACATCTCCTGCATAGCTGAGGGTTAATTGAGGTCTGGTCTAGTAACAAAAGCCCTTCCTTGTAACTGATGAGGACGGGTACATACATATAAAGGCTGAAATACAGACTTTTTCTGGGTCTCCTTGTTGACAAGAGCTGAGGTGGGAATGTGTCATTTGGCACATGGAGTCCCTACACTTAAAACTCGCCCAGATCCAGTAAAATAGCTTCAGCTGAGAGAAGTGCCGGCTAAGAACTGGGCTTGTGCTGAGAGAACCGAGCTAAACTGAGCAGAGCAGAGCAGGCCGGAGAGCTGTTCCCCGGCTAAGAACTGGGCCAGTTAGGGCTGACAGCAGTGCTATCTTTTAACTTTCTATTTGATCGCCTTTGTTTACTTATTAACTATATCTTCGTTTTGTTTCATTTTGCTTAGTGGTTGCTTTAGAGTTCTTGGCATATATATTGAACTTGTCTAAAATCTATCAGCAGATGATATGTGACTTCACATATAAGAACCTTACAGAAATACAATTCCGTGTTTCTAATCTAAGACTTTATGTAATTATTGCCATACATTTTGCCTGTGCGTATGTTGCAAACCCCATAATACATTGTTATAGTTTTTGTTTTAAAGAAGCTATTGCTTAAAGAGGTTTTTAAAATAAGAGAAACCGGTATTTTAAATTTACTCACTTATTTGTCTTATCTGGAGCTCTTTATTCCTCTCTGTATATTTACTTTTCCGTCGGATATAATCTTCCTTGCCCCAAAGGACTCCTTTAATATATTCTGTAGTGCAGGTCTACTGGTGATAAATTCTTAAATTCTTTCAGCTCCTGTATGTTGGAAGAAATCTTTATTTTATTTTGCTCTAAAAAAACCCAAACAACTTTCTTGTTTTGAAATAATTATAGATGCACAGGAACTTACAAGTAAGTTCCAAAATGGTGCTGTGTAAACTTTACCCAGTTATCCCCAATGATGACATCGTCCGTAGAGTGCAATACCAATTTGACATTGGTACAATGTGTACACATCCACTCCTCACTTATCAATGTGGTTATGTTGCAAAGACTAGATCATTACGCAGAAAATGGTGTTACATGAAAGTGGAGGATGCTCCCATCGCCTCACCCCTCACCAGTACTGTACCTGTCCTGCCAGGCCCCTGCTCCCTGCTGAGGCTCCTGTCACACTTTCCCCTCCTCCATCTCGCCTCAGGAGGGTTCAGCCTCCACCGCCACCGGCAGGGCAGGGCCGGGCCGCCTAGTCTTCTGGAGCCAAGGCAACCCAAGCACCAACCCCCTCCCCAACCACAGAGTCCCTTCTCTCTTCTCTTCTCACCATATTTTCAGAATGAATGTCCCCGGCTCATCCCCTCAATGACCCCAAAATGCCTTTGGTATCTTCTTTTGGGGGTCAGGGAGCTCCCTGTCTATGGATGGGAGCGCTTGGGTGCCACACGGGGTGCACACTGTGGGGTGCTGGGTCTCCCTGCCAGCGCCTCGCCCAGCATCCTCCAGCTCTTGCTGGGTGACCCTGCCCCACTCCACTCCCATGTGCCCATGAGAATCGACAATCCAGAGCTTCCTCTGAGGCTGTGGTGGCCAGGCCCAACCTCTGTCTTTAACCTTATGTTGCAGCTGCCACTAGCCACTCACTCATTTACCCCACCCCTGCCCAGGTAACCTGCCACACCCTCACCTGTGCCCACTCAGGAAGGGGTACTACAGAAGTCTAAGGGCTGGACAGGTGTTTATCGGCTGATGTGGACTCCCATGGGTCCTGGGCTTCCAAGTGCCCATCTCAGGGCTCTGTCCACAGCCCATGCTGTCCCTGCCACCCCTTGGGCCTTGAGGCTGGGACTGGGACCAGATCCCAAGATCCTACTTCCTCCCTGGCCCTGAGGGAAGCCCATCTTCAGAACAGTGGCTGCTGCCGCCCGGCCTTGTTGTTGTTGTTGTTGTTGTTATATGCCGTCAAGTCGGACCGGACTCACAGCGACCCCTCTTTGGGTTTCCGAGGCAGTATCAGTACAGAAGTAGATTGCCCCATCTTCCTTCTGAGGAGTGGCTGGTGGGTTTGAACCGCCAGCCTTCTGGTTAGCAGTCAAGTGCCTTAGGCACTATGCCACCGGAGCTCCTTTCGCCCCCGTAGGCACCTAGAACCTGCTGGGCAGCGTCCCGTCCCCACTGGCCCCACTCAAGGTCCTCCTCTGCTCTGCCTGGCAACCCCATGACTCGGGGAGACTGCCCCCTTCCCTCCTGGTGGTAAAATACTACGCACAATGAATTTCCTTTCTACGAAGACATGGGGTCCACTGCTCAGGGTCCCCAGCAGGGAACTTGGTGTTCATTATTACCAGATATAAGTTGTTAATGTGCAAAATAGCCTAATAGTAGATTTTTTACTATGATGGTTAATGTGAAATGTCCAATAATAAGACAGTCAATAAGTGAAGAGTAGATGTAATTTTATATCATTTTGGCATATGTGTGGATTTACATCACCACCAAATTCAAGATATACACTATTCCATAATAACAGAGAGATCCTTCATGCTACCCTTCTGTTTTAGTACCTTTCATTTATACCCACAATCACCCACCCCATGACCTCTAATTCCCGGCTGTTATAGAAATTGAACCATGTAATATGTGACCATTTGAGACTGTTTTTCCACTCATCATAGTCCCTTGAGACCCATCCAAGTTGTTTTATGTATCAATGTTGTTGTTCGGTGCTTTCGAGTCAGCTTCAACTCGTAGCGACCCCGTGTCCAACAGAACGAAACCCTGCCTGGTCCTGCACCAGCCTCACAGTCCTTGCTGTACCTGAGCCCACTGTTGCAACCGCTGTATTAATCCATCTCATTGAAGGTCTTTCTCTTTTTGCTGACCCTCCACTTTACCGAACATGACATCCTTTTCCAGGGAATGGTCCCTTCTGACAATATGACCAAAGCAGGTAAAACAAAATCTGGCTATTCTTCCTTCCAAAGAGCATTCCAAAGAGCATTCCAGCTGTATTTCCTCCAGGACAGATGTGTTAGTTCTTCTGGCAGTCCTTGGTACTTTCAGTATTCTTTGCCAACACCCCAACTCAAAACCATCACCTTTTCTTCAGTCTTTCTTATTCATTGTCCAGCTCTCACATGCGTATGAAGCCAGTGAAGACACCATGGCTTGGGTTAGGTGCACCTTAGTCTTGAAGGAGACATTTATGCTCTTCAGCACTTTAAAGAGGTCTTTTGTTGTAGTTGTTATGTGCCATCATCGGGTCCGACTCATAGCAACTCCTCTTTGGATTTCCGAGGCGGTATCACTATGGAAGTAGATCGCCCAAACTTCCTTCCGAGGAGTGGCTAGTGGGTTTGAACCGCCAGGCCTCTGGTTGGCAGTCAGGTGCCTTAGCCACTATGCTACCAGAGCTCCTAAAGAGGTCTTTAGCAGCAAATTTGGCCAGTGCAATACATCATCTGATTTCTTGACTGCTGCTTCCATTGGTATTGATTGTGGAACCAAGTAATACGAAATCTTTGACAACTTCAATCTTTTCTCCATTTATTGTGATGGTCCAGTTGTGAGGATTTTTGTTTTATGTTGAGGTATAATCCACACTGCAGAGTGTAGTCTTTATTTAATCTCCATCAGTAAGTGCTTCAAGTCATCTTCACTTGCAGCAAGCAAAGTTGTGTTGTCTGCAAGTCGCAGGTTGTTAGTGAGTCTTCTTCCTCTCCTGATGCCACATTCTTTTTCATATAGTCCAGCTTCTGGGATTGTTTGCTCAGCATACAGATTGAATAAGTATGATGAAAGGATACAACCCTGACACATTCCCTTCCTGACTTTTAACCATGCGGTATCCCCTTGTTCTGTTCAAACAACAGCCTCCTGGTCTGTGTACAGATTCCTCATGAGCACAATTAATTGTTCTGGAATCCCATTCTTCTCCATGTTATCCATAATTTGTTATGATCCACACAGTTGAACGCTTTTGCATAGTCAATAAAGCACAAATAAACATCTTTCTGGTATTCTTTGCTTTCAGCCAAGATCAGTCTAACATTAGCAATGATATCCCTCGTTCTGAATCCAGCTTGCACTTCTGGAAGCTCTCTGTCAATATACTGCTGCAACTGTTTTTGAATTATCTTCAGCAAGATTTTACTTGCATGTGATATTAATGATATTGTTCAATAATTTCCACATTCTGTTAGATCATCGTTCTTTGGAATGAGTACAGATATGGATCTCTTCCAATCAGGTGGCTGTCTTCCACATTTCTTGGCATAGACAAAGAAGTGTCTGCAGCGTGGCATCTGTTTGTTGAAACATCAATGGGTATTCCATCAATTCTTAGAGAGCTTTATTTTTAGCCAATTCCTTTAGTGTAACTTGGATTTCTTCCTTCAATACCATTGGTTCTTAATCATATGCCACCTCCTAGGAGCTCTGGTGACGTAGTGCCCAAGGCATTTGACTGCTAATGAGATGGCTGGCAGTTCAAACCCACCGGCCATCCTTGGAAGGAAGGTTGGGCAATCTACTTCCATAGTGATAAACCAAACTCACTGCCATGGAGTCGGATCTGACTCATAGCGACCCGTCCTTGGGTTTCCGAGGCAGTATCACTATGGAAGTAGATTGACCAATCTTCCTTCCAAGGAGTGGCTGGTGGGTTTGAACCTCCAGCCTTCTGGTTAGCAGTCAAGTGCCTTAGGCACTATGCTACCAAAGCTCCTGTTGCAATATATACATATTTATAATGTTGCAGCACATAATTTGCTGATGTTATCATTCTTAGATCTTCACTTGTAGATGTTAAATTTTAAGATTTACTATTCAAAACAAGGAGCTCTGGTGGCGTAGTGGGTAAGGCATTTGGCTGCTAACCAGAAGGTCAGTGGTTCAAATCTACCAGCTGCTCTGTGGGAGGAAGATGAGACCATCTACTTCCATAAAGATTTACAGCCTTGGGAACCCAATGGTGTTCTCTATGAGTCAGAATCAACTCAATGGCAGTGGGTTTGTTTTTTCATTTGGGTCAAAACACTGACATATAGATTTAGTTTTCTAACCTAAATCAGATGCTTCAGTTGCTTGAATATATGACCCAAATGCTGATTGCTTTGCTAAAGTCAATAGGCAAATTTGAGAACAGTGAGATAGCATTATGAAATACATGAAGAAAAGGACCATATAGACAACTCTCACTAATTTTCTGACTAGAAAGAACATTGTCCCCATACCAAGGAATAATTCAGAATTTTCCACAAGTGGAGTTATTACTGCAACTGACAAGATGTCAGTATTTTCCAACTCTTCTTCATTGCCAATTTTTATGATTTATGTGTTTTGTAATATATGTTACGTATTAAAATACATTGGTAAGTTTATATGTAATATTTCCAACCTCTAAAGACAAATAAATACTGAATTTTTAAAGATACTGATAATAAAAGGCAATAATAATGGAAACTAAAAAGAAACTGAGGTATTCAACCTATGTCAGAACTGACCTACAATAAAATCATTGGGACAGAACCCTGTTATAAGTCATGGACTATGTATATGTTTAATTTTTTAGGAAACTGGCACAGTTTTCCAGAGTGGCTGTAACATTTTACATTCCACCAGCAACGTATGAGAGCTTTCATTTCTCTGCATCCTCATCAATATTGGGAACTGTTATTAGTTTGCTTTTAGCTGTTTCAATAGGTGTAGAGTAGTATCTCATCATAGTCTTAATTTTCATTTCCCTAATGCTTAGTGAAAGGAGCTCTGGTGGTGTAATGGTTAAAGCATTAGGCTGCTAACCAAAATGTCGATGGTTCAAACCACTAGCTGCTCCAATGGAGTAAGAGCAGGCAGTCTGTTTCTGTAAAGACTCATAACCTTGAAAACACTATGGGGCAGTTCTACTCTATCCTAGAGGGTTGCTATGAGTCAGAATCAACTCAATGGCAGTTGGTTTGATTTTGGTAATTGTTAGTGATGTTGAACGTCTTTTCATAAGCTTATTTGCCATTGATATATCCTCTTTGGTGAAATGTCTCTTCATGCCTTTGCATAATTTCTAATGAGTTCTTTTTTTTTTTTTAATGTTGGATTTTGAGAGTTCTTTATGTTGTTGCTGTTGTTAGGTACCATTGAGTCAATTCCAACTCATAGTGACCCTTGTACAACAAAATGAAACACAGTCCCACATTATTCTCACAATCTTTGCTATGCTTGAGCCTATCTAGGCAGCCATTGTGTCAATATATCTCGTTGAGGGTCTTTCCCTTTTTCGCTAACCCTTTGATACCAGACGAAAGGGAGCTCCTGTCTGGAGTGTGATCAAGCTGAATCAGTTCACACACATTGAGTACTTGAGAAAGGAGAAAGAACACTCATTACCATTTGTAGTCCAGGAATTTGGGTATGAATAGGCTGAGAATTGGCTGAAGTTTTGTTCACCTCCGTTTGAAGTAAGTCTTTATTTTTCCCCATGATGTGGGGCTTATTAGGGAATTAACAGGCTACAATTCAGGTTCAGGAATGCACTCAGGATACAATACTTCCATCAGGACAGTCCACCCTCTGCTGTGCCCTCAGACACGCCTTTCTGGGCCTTGGCCTCTCTGCCTAGCCTCTGCCCTGCTTCGACAAGTATTACAAAGCTCTTTAGCTCTGCCAATAGGTCCACCTAAGTGCACCCCACTCTGCCAGCAAGGCTCCTCCCAAGGGTACTCAGCTTTCTTGCTCTGTGGGCCAAGTAAGCCTGCCACTCTGTCTCCTGCTTCTTGGTTCCATTGTCATTGTGTCTCAGCCAGGAGTCTCTGCCAAGGAAGTCCAGTGCAGGGATCTCAGGTCCAAGGATACACTCCACTCCACCTCCAGCTCTTCTTTCTTGATGGCAGTGAGATCCCTAGGGACAGTCAATTTTTAATGCAGTGCACTTGCGCGCTGGATAAGTTACACCATCTTCCTGTCATCAGCTGACTGGGGCTTAGGCAGAGAGGGAGAAGTTAGTTCTGAGCAACTTGTTCCATTTTCTCCATTGCACATGTCTGTGGGCCAAAACTGATCTGAACTGGTTTGAACTGATTTCAAGTTGGTCTTGGCTGGTTTCTGAAAACCAACTTTAAGGAGATGAGTTGTCATGTCTGTTCATCTGTTTTCACATGGGCGTAGTCCTCTTACTTGAAGTCCTTTTATCACTGGTAGCGGGCCACACTTCACCTATTGTACAATTTCTTCAGGCAACACCTCAGGATCAGCAGCTGGTAACTAACTGCAAGAGAGCTGCCTACAGGGCCCACACCTGGTCAGGATTAACATCCACCTAGAGTTTGTCAAGGAGCCCTGGTAGCGTAGGGCCTAAGGCACTTGACTGCTAACCAGAAGGCTGGCGGTTCAAACCCACCAGCCACTCCTCAGAAGGAAGATGGGGCAATCTACTTCCGTAGTG
>NW_006922573.1:111033-114493 GCF_000298275.1 Orycteropus afer afer
TCTGGTAGCATAGTGCCTAAGGCACTTGACTGCTAACCAGAAGGCTGGCGGTTCAAACCCACCAGCCACTCCTGGGAAGGAAGGTTGGGCAATCCTACTTCGTAGTGATACTGCCTCAGAAACCCAAGGAGGGGTTGCTATGAGTTGGGGCCGACTCGATGGCAAATAACAACAACAACAACTCCAAAGTTCTATAGTAGTGCACTCCTTCACATGATCTAGCCTGGCTCAGTCTCTAGGGTCATTTGGGTCCCATTCTGGATCTGTTCCTGGCACAGCCTGGCCTCCAGAGCCCCTAATTGGATTCTGTGGCTGGAGGTTGTGAAGTCTGTCAGCCACCATGTAGCCTTTTCTAATACCATCCATCCCTCTTCAGGGGTGAGCAACAGATTGATATCAACCCAATTAGGATGATGAAGTGAGGATATGGAAGTGATTAAATTCTCCATTTGTGTTGGGACCTCTCTGTAAGTAAGCATTATATTTTTCCAATTTAGTAATTCAGCCATGGTCCAAAGAAAACCTTGAGGATTCCCTTGATGATCTGAGCTAACTGGAACCGGTCATAATTGGTATTGCTCTGGCAGGACTAGGTTTGGCCCCTGGCCGAACTGTGCACTGCTCTGGGAGTGTGCTAGGGAGATCGCTTCCTGAGCGGCACCCAGGGTGCCAATGGTGAAGAGGGTACAACACAACCAGCCTTTTAGCAGGTTCTAAATTCAAAGCTTCCCCAGGGTTAGAGAGTGGTGTCACTGGCTTGTTGCGTTTCAACTCTGGGGGCACGGAGTCGGGGCAGACAGAGGAGGAAGTGGTCAAGACAAGGGTCCTCAGATTCCTGGAGGATCCCCTTGAAGTCAACTTTCCCTTTAGATTGTATAACCATCCATTTGCATTGTTTCTGTAAATTCTTATTCTAGAATAAAGACGTGAAAAGCCTGCACATAGGGGATCTCACCCAATTATCTTCCTTCTTGCAAAACAAATCTAACTGCAAAATAGTATCATAGCTCAACCTCTCAT
This sequence comes from Orycteropus afer afer, assembly GCF_000298275.1. Classification (NCBI taxonomy): domain Eukaryota; kingdom Metazoa; phylum Chordata; class Mammalia; order Tubulidentata; family Orycteropodidae; genus Orycteropus; species Orycteropus afer. The sequence goes on from NW_006922573.1 coordinate 112,054, forward strand.
TCCCTGACTATTTTTCCCCAAACCCAAGCTGGTACTGGGGCCAGGCAGTGTTACAAAAATGTCATCTTCTTTCTTTTCATAGGCTCATCACTAAAATGAACCCAATTCTTCAGGACATAGCCAAGGGGGCTGCAGTCTAGTCAGAACCTTAGTTACCCATTTTCATTCACACACACACACACCATGTTATCTCTTCCTTACAACTCTCTTCACACTGGCACCACACACACACACATACACACACATATATGCAGAGTAAACCAGGACTAAACCAGATGAGGTACACACTCACAGAGATAGCTCTCAATCTCCCAGAAAGTGCATACAAACCAGACTGGAGTACAAATCTTAAGAAACAAGAAACACCGAGGCTACAGAGGTGATCTTGGCCAAACTTCACTTCCCAGTCAAGCTTCAGAGACGACCTTGGCTAAGTTTCAACCTCCAGCAAGCTCCCTTTATGCGTTCTGAAGAATTTAACCTGCATTCACACAGGAGACTCTTCAAACCCAGATTAGTTCCTCTTCTCTCAAGACATGAATGTACCTCAAGCCCAGGGCGATATGGATGGAGGCTTGGCACTCCTTACATATCTCCAGACAGAACAAGTCCAGTGCACACTGAGGTCCATCCGAGGGCCACGGCCACCATCTGAGGGTCCTTGGGCTCTAGGCAGAGGGTCAGAGGGACTCCAGGTCCATCTGGGTCACAATTTCAAACCAGACTAAAGTGAATCACCGCCCAGTGTGCAGTCAAGCCAAATCAGTTCACATACACCAAGTCCTTGAGTGATGAGAAAGATAATTCATTACCATACACATTTACTGGGAAACAAGGGCCAGACCCCAATCTGACTCCCTGTGTAGGGGTTGGAGTACAGTTTTTGTAGGGTTCAAGGAGAGGGGAGATAAATATTCATATAAATTCTAGGAATTTGGGTATGAATTGGCTAGGGATTGGCATGAGTTTTGTTCACCTAAGTTTAAAGGGACAGTCAATTTTTAATGCAGTGTGCTTGCATACTGGATAAATTACACCAACTTCCTAACATGAGCTGATCGAGATGTAGACAGAGGGAGCCGGAGAGTTGTTAGTTGTTCCATTTCCCCCACTGTACATGTCTGCAGGCCAAAACTGATGTGAGCTGATTTGAACTGATTTCAAGTTGGTCTAAATTGGGTTTCTGAAATCATCTATACCTGCTCATCTGTCAAGGATGATCACAGAACGGGTGGGGAAGTGAATTAAACTCAGCTTCATCTCTTACCTTAGTTGTCTAGTATTGTTGTTGTTGTGTGCCGTCCAGTCGGCCCCGACTCATAGCGACCCCTCCTTGGGTTTCCTAGGCAGTATCACTACGGAAGTACATTGCCCCATCTTCCTTCCGAGGAGTGGCTGGTGGGTTTGAACCGCCAGCCTTCCGGTTAGCAGTCAAGAGCCTGAGCCACTATGCTATAACAGAAATACCCCAAGTGGATGGCTTAACAAAGAGGAATTTATTCTCTTACAATTTAGGAGCCTAGCAGTCTGAATTCAGAGTGCCAGCTTTAGGGGCTGGGTAAAGGCCCTTTGACCTTGGGCTTCAGCTCTGCCTAGTCCAGCCCACTGGAGCTGGAGGCACCTCCTAACTCAGGTAGCTGCAGGCATCTGAAGTTGACCAACCCAAGGTCAACAGGCAACACGGCAGGTCACTAGTTCAGATCCAGGAACTGGAAATGAAGACTCAGCCAAATGCAAGATCCAAAATGTGCCAAAAAACCAAAGCCCTTTCTCAAAGCTTTGCCATATATACTGGAAGCACGCCACACTCCAAAGGCAACTCCCCTTCAACTGATTAGGGGCTCACAGCAGATTCTACCATGGAGGAGATTACAATCTCATCATGGGGAATAATATATCCAGCTGCCAAACTACTCAAAACCATGGTCTAGCTAAGTTGACCCACAATTTTAACTACCACACCTCTACTTTACCAAGCATGATACGCTTCTCCAGGGACGGGTCTTTTCTGATAACATGACCAAAATATGTGAGACAAAGTCTGGCCGTTCTTGCTGGAACATTCCGGCTGTACTTCTAAGGAGCATTCTGGTTGTACTTCTACCAAGACACATTCTTTCTATTTGTAGAAAACTCCAACACTTCAACAACAAAAACACAAATAATCCAATTAAAAATGGGCAGAAGACATGAATAGACACTTCACCAAAGAGGATATTCAGGCAGCCAACAAACATATGAAGAAATGCTCATGATCATTAGTCATTGTTGTTGTTGTTATGTGCTGTCGAGTCAAACCCGACTCATAGCGACCCCTCCTTGGGTTTCCGAGGCAGTATCACTATAGAAGTAGGATTGCCCAACCTTCCTTCCAAGGAGTGGCTGGTGGGTTTGAACCGCCAGCCGTCTGGTTAGCAGGCAAGTGTCTTAGCCACTATGC
>NW_006922573.1:116121-137674 GCF_000298275.1 Orycteropus afer afer
ACAGGCATATGAGGTGAACATTTACACTAGGTAGATACACTCCTTGGAGAGAACAATCATGGGAAAAAGAAGGGCTGGTTATGCACAGAGAGACAGCTCAGAGGGCAGGATGTGTGGAGGGATGGATACAGGGAAGAGGTAACTATCAGGAGGCAGTGGGAGGGGAGCTGTTGCACTGTGGTAAATTGTAGTCAATGTCATGACACAAAGCATATGTGAACTGCTGTATAGAAAATGAATTTGCTCTGTAAACTTTCACCTAATTCACAATTTAAAAAAAAGTTCTTTCTTTTGGCAGTCCATGGTATTGTCAATATTCTTCACCAACACCACAATTCAAATGCATCAATTCTTCTTCAGTCTTCCCGTATTCATATGCTTTCACATACATATGTGGCCATTTTTCAATGGCCATGGCTTGGGTCAGGTTCTCCTTACTCTTCGAAGTGACTTCTTCGCCCTTTAATACCTTAAAGGGGTCTTCTGCAGCAGCTCTGCCCAGCACAATGTCATCTGATTTTCTGACTGCTGCTTCCATGGGTGTTGATCGTGGATCCAAGTAAAATGAAATTCCTGACAACTTAATCTTTTCTCCATTTATCATGATGTTGCTTCTTGGTCCATTTGTGAGGATTTTAGCTTTCTTTATGTTGAAGTGTAATCCATATCATGCATCTTCATGAGTAAGTACTTAAGTCTAGTTCACTTTCAGCAAACAAGATGATGTCATCTGCAAATTGCAGGTTGTTAATGAGTCTGCCTCCAATCCTGTTGCCACATTCTTCATTACTCTAAGTTTTTGGACTATTTGGTCAGCATTGTATCAGAGTTTAAAGTCTGAGGCACTTGGGTTGTGGAAGGCTGAAGTGAGAGCCTTAACTCTTTTTTTTGTTCAGATGTAATTTGAGTTCTCTCTGATCTGTAAACAAACACTGTGTTATGGTTAGACAAGTCAAGTACAAAACTAGAGAGGGGCAGTTTACCCTCAGGAAAAGTGTGGTTCAAAGTAGATTATGCTTACCCAAAGAGCTAGGGAACTTGCCTGGGTGTGTCATTGTTTAAATTAAGATTGGGGTCTTGGAATTGTGTCTTGAAGCCACCTTGTGGCTATGACTCAGGCTGCATGGTTATAAGTCATATCTGGACCACCAAGTAGCCAGGTAGTCAAACCCCAGAACCAATCCTGTAACCCTTTTTAATCTTCAGTTATGTACATATCCCAATTATAGTCCCCTGTAATCCCACCTATGACAGAGATTAAACAAGTAAGACATATTTCTATGACAGTGATGCATTGATTTTCCACCAATCATTATTTTGTGAAGATTTCCTGTTTTCAATCATATGCAATTAGCTCCATGGCCATGATTCAGAGGTCTCCATTCAGTTTGCTGTACTGCGTACATGCTGATGTCTTCCCTCATCATGGATTATTGCCTTTGTTTTATATTTGTCTTTTCTAAGGCTTGATAAAAGGGTCTCTACAGAACATGTTTGAATGAATATGTATGGTGAAAGGATACAACCCTGATGCCCACTCTTCCTGATTTTAAACCATGCAGTTCTGTTCGAAGGACAGCCTCCTGGTCTACGTACAGGTTCCTCATAAGCACGAATAAGTGTTCTGGAATTCCCATTCTTTGCGATGTTATCCAGAATTTGTTATGATCTTCAGAGTCAAGCTTTTGCATAGGAATAAAGCACAGGTAAATATCTTTCTGGTATTCTTTGCTTTCAGCCAAGGTCCAGCAGTAATATCCCTCATTCCACATCGTCTTCTGAATTGAACTTAAGTTCCTGGCAGTTCCCAGTCAAGGTACTGCTACAACCATTTTAAAATTATCTTCAGCAAAATTTTACTTGCATGTGATATTAATGACATCATTTGATAATTTCTGAAATCCTTTGGATAACCTTTCTTTGCAATGGGCATGTATGTGGATTGCTCCCAGTTGGTTGGCTGTCTTCCAAATTCTTGGACAGGCAAGTGAGTGCTTCCAGCATTGCATCTGTTTGTTGAAATTTCTCAGCTGGTATTGTCAATTCCTGGAGGAGTGTTTTTCACCAATTCCGTCAGTGCACCTTGGACTTCCTTCCTTCAATATTACCAATTTTGGATAATATGCTGCCTCCTGAAATAGTTGAACATCAACCAATTATTTTTGGTACAATGACTGTGTATTTCTTCCATCTTCTTTTGTTGCTTCCTGCATCAGTCAATACTCGAGGCTTGAATTTTTCTTCATTCTTGCAGCTTGAGAAATGTTGAGTGTGTTTTTACCTTTTGGTTTTCTAACTCCAGGTCTTTGCACATTTCATTATAATACTTTACTTTGTGTTCTTGAGCCACCCTTTGAAATCTTCTGTTTGGCTCTTTTATTTCATTATTTCTTCCATTCATTTTAGCTACTCTCCATTAAAGGGCAAGTTTCAGAGTCTCTTCTAACATCCATTTTTTTTTCTTCCTATCTTTTTAATGACCTTTTGCTTTCTTCATGTATGATGTTCTTGATGTCATCCCACAACTCGTCTAGTCTTCAGTTCAATGCATCAAATGTATTCTTCACATGGTCTCTAAATTCAAGGTCATATTTTGGTTCTTGTGAATTTGTTTCAACTTTCTTCAGCTTCAGCTTAATCTTGCACATGAGCAATTGATGGTCTGTGTCAGTCAGCTCCTGGCCTTGTTCTGACTGATGATATTGAGCTTCTCCATCGCCTCTTTCCACAAATGTAGTCAACTTGACTCCTGTGTATTCCATCTGCCAAGGTCTGTGTGTATAGTCACTGATGGCACCTAACAACAATTTGTGAGATATTAAAGAGATTAAACAAGTAAGCAGGATCAGAGAGGCCTCATACAACCAAGAAAAAAAAAAAAAAAAAAAAGCCAGGAATGGAGTGTGTCCTTTGGACCCAGGATACTTGTGCTGGGAATTTCCTAGACTCGGGGGAAGATTGATGACAAGGACCTTCTCCCAGAGCAAAAAGAGAAAGAAAGGTTTCCCCTGGCGCTGCCATCCTCGATTTAGACTAGCTGTTTAAATTGTGAGAAAATAAATTTCTGTTAAAGCCATCCATGTGTGATATTTCTGTTATATAACTAAGAGAGACAGACAGACAGATGTTGCTGTTGTTGTGACTCATAGTGACCCTATGTACAAGAACAAAACACTGCCCAGCCATGTGCCATCTCACAGTCACTGCTATACTTGAGCCCATCATTGCAGCCTCTGTGCCAATCAATCTTGTTGAGGGTCTTCCCCTTTTTTGTGGACCCTCCACTTACCGAGCATGACCTCCTTCTCAACAGAATGGTCCCTTCTAACAACATGACCAAAGCAGGTGAGACAAAGTCTGGCCATTCTGACTCTGAAGGAGCATTCGGGCTGTATTTTTCCAGGACAGATTTGTTCATTCTTCTGGCAGTCTATGGTCTTTTCAGTATTATTCTTCACCAGCACCAGAATGCAAAGACATCAACTCCCCTTCGGTCTTTCTTATTCATTGTTGTGGTTACCTAGTACCACTCCGACAAGAATATACCAGAAATGGGATGGCTTAAAGAAATAAGAGTTTATTCTCTTACAGTTTGGAGGCTTTAAGTCCAAGTTCAAAGTGCCAGGCTCTAGTGCCTGCTAAAAGCCCCTCCACCTTAGGCTTCAGCTCTGCCTCCTGCTCCCAGCCCACTGAAGCCAGAGGCTTTCTTTACTCAGACAGCTGCTGGCTGCTGAGGCTGACAAGCCCAAGGTTGACAAGTAAAAAGGCACAATCCTGATGTTACCAAACCACACAGCAGGCCATTAATTCAAGTCCATTGAAAGTCCCAAGTTCAGCAGAGCATGGCAGGCTGCTGAAAAATGACACAAGGTACATGCAGGGTTCAAGCATGCCATAAGCTAGAGACTATCCCCAAGGCATCTCCTTATATACAGGAAGCAGACCACATTCCTAAGCCTCAGCTGCACACAGTAGATTCCAACATGGAGTTGATTACCAGTCTTGTCATGGGGAATAATGCATCCAGCTGCCCAGCCACTCAATCAGGCCCAGCCAAGTTAAAACACGAACTTAACAACCACATTCATTGTCCAGCTTTCACATGCATATGAGGCAATTGAAAATACGGTGGCTTGGGTTAGACGCACCTTAGTCTTCAAAGTGACATCTTTGCTTCTTAACACTTCACACGCTCAACACATCCTCTTTTGCAGCAGATGTGCCCAGTGCAGTATGACATCTGATTTCTTGACTGCTCCTTCCATGGGTGTTGATTGTAGATCCAAGTAATGTGAAATCTTTAACAACTTCAATCTTGTCTCCATTTATTGTGATGTTGCTTATTGGTCCATTTGTGAGGATTTTTGTTTCCTTTATGTTGAGATATAATCCATACTGCAGACTCTAGTCTTTAATCTTCATCAGTAAGTGCTTCAAGTCATCTTCACTTTCAGCAAGCCAGATCATGTCATCTACATATTGCAGGTTCTTAATGAGTCTTCCTCTAACCCTGATGCCACATTCTTCTTCATATAGCCCAGCTTTTCAGATTATTTGCTCAGCATACAGATTGAATAAGTATGGTGAAAGGATACAACCCTGATGCACACCTTTCCTGATTTTAAACCATGCAGTATCTCTTTGTTCTGTTTAAATGACAGCCACCTGCCTGGTACAGGTTCTTCATGAGCACAGTTAAGTGTTCTGAAATTCCCACTCTTCGTAATGTTATCCATAATTTGTTATGAATGAGTGCTTTCCCATATTAAATAAAACACAAATAAACATCTTTCTGGAATTCTTTGTTTTCAGCCAAGATCCATCTGACATCAGCAATGATGTCCCTCATTCCACATCCTCTTCTGAATCCAGTTTGCATTTCTGGAAGTTGCCTGTCAATATACTGCTGCAACTGTTTTTGCATTATCTTCAGCAACATTTTACTTGCACGTGATACTAATGATATTATTCAATTATTTCCACATTCTGTTGGATCACCTTTCTTTGGAATTCGCATAAATATGGATGTCTTCCAGTCAGTTGGCCAGGTAGCTGTCTTCTAAATTACTTGGCATAGATGAATCAGTGCCTCCAGCATAGCATCCCTTCATTTAAACATTTCAGTGGGTATTCTGTCAATATCTGGAGACTTGGTTTTTTTTGCCAATTCTTTCAGTGCAGCTTCAACTTCTTCCTTCTGTTATCATTGGTTCTTATTCATATGCCACCTCCTGAAGTGGTTGAGCATAGACCAATCCTTTTTTGTTCAGTGACTGTGTCTTCCTTCCATCTTCTTTTGATGCTTCCTGCATCATTCAATAGTTAGCCCCTAGAATCCTTCAATATTGTAACTCAGGGCTTGAATTTTTTCTTCCATTCTTTCAGCTTGAGAAATGCTGAGCATGTTCTTCCCTTTTGGTTTTCTAACTGCAGGTCTTTGCACATTTCATTATAATAATTGACTTTGTCTTCTCGAGCTGCTTTTTGAAATCTTCTGTTCAGATCTTTTATCTTGTCATTTCTTCATGAAACCCACTCTGACTCAAGGCAACCTTTTGTACAATAGACCAAAACACTACCTGGCCCTCTGTCATTCTCATGATCAGCAGCCTATGTGAGTCTACCACTGCAGCTATTGTGCCAATCCATCTCCCTGGCTCTTTCTGGCCCCCTACTTCACCAAACGTGATGTCCTCCTCCAGAGATTGACCTCTCCTAGTGACATGTCCAAAGCATGTGAGTCACACAATGCCCTGTTGTGATCCATAAGATTTCCATTGGCTAATTTTCAGAAGTATATCACCAGGTCTTTCTCTCTAGTCTGTGTTAGTCTGAAAGCTCTGCTGGTACCTGTCCACTATGGGTGACCTTGCTGGGATTTGAAATACCGGTGGTATAGCTTCCAACAGCATAGTAACATGAAAGTGCCTACAGTACGACAAGGAGCTCTGGTAGCATAGTGCCTAAGGCACTTGACTACTAACTAGAAGGCTGGAGGCTCAAACCCACCAGCCACTCCTTGGAAGGAAGATGGGGCAATCTACTTCCGTAGTGATACCGCCTCGGAAACCCAAGGAGGGGTCGCTATGAGTCGGGGCCGACTCGACGGCACAGAACAACACCAACAACAATGGTGCCACAAACTGACAGATGAGTGATGGCTGGCAGCCACCAGAAATCAAAATCATGAGGCTGTTTTTAATGAAGTAGGAAATTGTTTACTATGCTAAACGGAAAAGGAGAACCCAGGATCACTATATGAGGTTAAATGAAAAAAAGTACAAAGTGATTCCAAAACACAGCGTTGCAGAGAAGGAAGGAAATGGGCAGGGAAGCGGATGGGGGAAGGAAGGTGGACGGTGAGGCCTCCGAAGGCAGTGCAGGCAGTAGGGCTGGGATTGGGAGCAGTGGGAGGGGACAGCCTGGAACCTGTCCTACTGGGGCTACTATTTTGTCAGGGCCTTTGCTGGCTTGCCCCCGACTCCTGGGGGCCCCTGGACAGCCCTGAGTGTGGCGCTAGTGGAGTCAGACACCAGGGACCAGTGCGGTCTGTGAAGTGGCAAGAGGTCTACAGGACCCAGGGGCTCTGTCAGCTAGAGTCCCCTGCCAGTCGCTACCCTCTGTGGAAGTGAAAGCCCTAGTGCCTCTGATTTTGATAGCCAGCCAGCGGCTTTGCTCTGAGGGATGGGATAGGACACATGAGCTGCGACGGCTGATGGCCAGAGGGGTGGCCTCAGGAGCTCCCAGTGCTCAGAATGGCTGCAGAAGGACCCAGAACTGGCACCAACCTCCCCTGCAGTCTCACAGTCTTCACACCAAGGAGCTTCATCACCAGTGGAGAAACTAAGACACAGACAGCTCACGTGTGCAGGAACACACTGCTTATAAGGGCAAACCTGCCTCCATGCCTACCTCTTGACCACAAAAAAATAACAACAATAGCAACAATGGCCAAGGTGGACTGTGCCCCTTCTCAGGGTGGCTGAGATATCCTGTGCAGGGACTTGTGAGGGCTCGAGGGACTGCTCAGCCACACTTGAATCAGTGGGAACACTGGCTTACACCAGGAAAGGGCACAGCCACACGCCGTGCTGAGAGGCTTTGCTGTTAAATTGGAGGAAAATGTCTTTAACTATTTCAAAGGCTAAGGATAGAAGGAATATTGTTTTTCATTTGCCCTGCAATGAAATCTAGGATCTTCCCATACCTCAAGCCCCAGAAACCTGGAGTCTAAATTTAGATTGTCCTTAGGGGGCGTCACTGGCTCACCCTGGGGCAGGGTCAGCTAGCAGCTGCTCAAGATAAACTTTGCTTTTCTGTTGACTCAGCCCTTTTTCTCACACAATTAATGAGGCCCCGCCCCACTTCCCTTGGGAACGCAGAACAATAGTTTTGGAGAAGCAGGTGGCCTTGGCCAGAGCTCCGGCGCTCCAGCTCTTTGCCCGAGACCAGAGTCGCACGCCTCTGCCCCTCTCCACCCCCGACTGTGGCCAGCCCTTTGTGGCCGGGATGCTTCAGGCACTGGCCGCCTTCTGCCCCTGGGACGCCAAGCGCCTCACCGCCCCTGGGCTCTTGCACCAGCTGTTCCTCCTGTCCCGCCTGGCAACAGGATCTTTGCTGAAATGCCCCCTCCATGGAGATAGACAGACCACCCTCTAGACAGACCACCCTGACAGTCTCCAACACACTCCTGCACTGGCCTTGCTGAGTCACTACTTGGTGGCTCATTCTCCGCTCCTTATTGGCAGGAACTTCCTGGAATGGGTCTTCTGCTCAGAGAAGGGGTTCCGGGGCTCACAGTAGGTAGGCAGGCAGGAGCTCTTCCACCAGTGGAAGGAAGGACAGTGGGTCATGCGTCTCCTGGGTCTGGGATAGGTCAGTGGGCGGCCACTGCAATCTGGGATGGGTTTGTGGGAGCCGCCTCAGACGTTGGCTCCGCAGTGGTCAGAGCTGTGCCTGACTTGGTGGCCACGCCTGGAGGGCAATACTCCAGCAGTGTCTGTGGAGGACAGCAGACTGGGATTAGGTGGAACCTTGGGTTTTTCTACCAGGCCCACAAGGTGCTGTGAAGCTGTCCCCAGAGAGCTGTGGGCTTGCAGGCTGCAGATGGGCCCTGACCAAGTGGTGGAGAGAGGGAGGGCAGGTGGGCGGGCTGCAGCCCTGCAGCTGGCTGGAGGGGAAGCGCAGCCCGAGGTCAGCGGGATCCATGGGCTCCTCCCCACAGGCCTGGCTCCTGCCCGGAGCAGCTGCATGGGGACGGCCACTGTGTATGTGGATCCTTCTGTGGGATTGTCCTGGGTACTGGTGGGGAAGATGGACAGGCAATGGTTCCTTTTCAGGGCCTTGGGAGCCCCGCTGGGGGACGGGACAGAAAGCCTTCCTGGAGGAAGTGACCTTGGCAGTGAAACACAGAGGAAGAGCAGGAAGCAACCTGAGGTGCCGTGCTGCAGGCTGAGGAGGCCGTGGATGGGCAAGGGAGGCCCGTCTGAGGGCCTAGGAGCATGGAGTAGGCCCGTGGATCTTGCCGAGCCCAGTACTGCCAGGCTGGCCACTCCCCACGCCTGCAGAACACAGCAGCCTGGCCGCTCCTGGGGGGCAGGCAGCACCTTATATACGGGCAGCGGAGTCACAGAGCTCTTTGGGCAGGGTGTGGCCCCGGAGAGGCCCAGTGGCTCTGCAGAGAATGGCCTAACTAGGTGCGAGCAGGGACCAGGGGGTCTGGGAAGGCCATGGGGATTGCCTTGGGAGATGTGGAAGGGCAGGGGTTGGCGTGACCCTGGGTGAGGTTCCTAGATTGAGGGAGAAGGGTCCTCATAGAGAAGGGAGTGGTCCTTGGATCTAGCAGGTGGAAAGCAGTATGAAGAGGGGTCTAGGTGGAGACAGTGCCTCTCTGACCCCATCCTGCGGGGAGGGCTGGATGAGAGTCAGGAGGAGGAGCAGGAGGCCCCCTCACACTGCAGCTCACGCCCCCAGGGTGCAAACTCGCCTCCAGCACCTCCTCATGCTCAACAAGTCGGGCGCTGGCCTCAGCACAGTGTGCCCCTCAGAGACAACTGAGGAGAAGACACCCAGGTTCAGGAGGGAGAGGTCTGTCGGGGCCCCATGTCCGTGGCTCACCTCAACACCATGCCTTCTCCATGGAGGGCCCCGACCAGCAGAGCTGAGCACTTTGGACCAGAAAAAAGAACAGGCGTCCCAGTGGCCTCGTATCTAGGCCGGGAGTCCAGGCTTTGCTGGAAACAAAGCGACTGACAGGAAGTGGGGACGGGGCCACTGTGCCAACACAGGCTGTGGATGCCAGAGCCTTGTGCCCCCACTCGAGCCTCAGGGGGCCCTGCGCATCCACCCCAGTGGACCTTTCGAGAAACTCTTGGGTCATTGTGCAGAAGAATGCCCGGAAATCCCGCGCCTCCTGCCTCTAGCGAGGATGGGGGCTCTTCCTCCAGGCCAGGAAACTCCAAGTTGGCTTCCGGAGGTCGGTCTGGGGCTGGGGCACCACTGAGACTGGTGGGAGGGTCCCTTGTGTCTAAGTGTGGGCCTCGGGGAGGACAGCCTGTGGCCTGGGTCACTTGGGAACACTGGGGACTTCCTGAAGTGCTGTCCTGAGTGGAGCCTCAAAGGGGGTGGGCTCCATCACAGGAAATGGAGCAGCCCATGCAGAGCGCAGAGGTCTGGAAAGCCCCGAGCTGGGGCAGGGCGAGGGTCTCCCGGGGGGCGGAAAGGCGCCTGTGCCCGCCTTCCTCCCAGTTGGGGCTGGGGCCTCAGGTCCCAGGAAGGCAGTGAATGAGGTGGGCGGTGGCACTTGGCAGGACCTCAGATGAGGAGGCTAGGCCCTGGGTCTGCCTGGGACCCTTGCCTGGCACAGCCCTGGGAGGCGTGGGATAGTGAGAGTGAGGAGGAGGAGCTGGGCTGCAGGACTGGACTCTGGCTTCCTGGAGAAATAGGCAGTGCTGTGCTGTCCAAGGCGCAAGGAGGAGGCTAGAGTCCCCCCACCCCCTCACCCAGGCCTCTGTGCCGCTGGGGCGGTGAGAGGAGGAGGCTGCTGCAGGCTTTGGCCCACGGAAGAGAGGCCACAGGGGAGCTGGCCTGCGTAGTGGTGACCACCAGCCCAATTTCCGGAGGCGGAGGCTTGGCCAGGGGCGGGGGTAATAGCAGACCCAAGGGTCCTGTAGTTCCTGAAGTGACACGGGATACATAGGGAGGTGGCCCGCTGAGCGCGCAGCCCAAACTTCTCCGACAGCGCAGGAGTGGCGTCCCGGGCGGCGGCCGGCCAGGGAGTGGCTCTGGCGCCCCCAACTGCCCCCCTCCCTACGCGCCTTGTTTCCCTAACTCCGGATGCCTGGGGCCTGTAATTGGCTGTGGTGCGACGGCCCCTGCGCGGATTGGCTGCTAGGGGCCCGGGGGCCGAGTCCCGAGGGCAGAGTCCACCCCCAAGCCTTCAAAAAGGGAGACCCTGGCGGCACCTGCAGACCGAGGCGGTGCGCTTGGGCCGCTCGACCGAGCCGGACCGCTGGCTGAGAGCGGGCGCGCGGGCGCAGAGGCCCCGGAGCCGCCGGGCGCGCGTCTCTCCAGCGATGGGATCGGCAGCGCTGGAGATTCTGGGCCTGGTGCTGTGCCTGGTGGGCTGGGTGGGCCTGATCCTGGCCTGCGGGCTGCCCATGTGGCAGGTGACCGCCTTCCTGGACCACAACATCGTGACGGCGCAGACTACTTGGAAGGGGCTCTGGATGTCGTGCGTGGTGCAGAGCACGGGGCACATGCAGTGTAAGGTGTACGACTCGGTGCTGGCGCTGAGCGCCGAGGTGCAGGCGGCGCGCGCCCTCACGGTGGGCGCCGTGCTGCTGGCGCTGGTCGCGCTCTTCGTGACCCTGGCGGGCGCGCAGTGCACCACCTGCGTGGCCCCGGGCCCCGCCAAGGCGCGCGTGGCCCTCACAGGGGGCGCCATCTACGCGCTCTGCGGGCTGCTGGCGCTCGTGCCGCTCTGCTGGTTCGCCAACATCGTGGTGCGCGAGTTCTACGACCCTGCCGTGCCCATGTCCAAGAAGTACGAGCTGGGCGCGGCGCTGTACATCGGCTGGGCGTCCTCGGCGCTGCTCATGTGCGGCGGCGGCCTCGTGTGCTGCGGTGCCTGGGCTTGCGCGGGCCGCCCCGACTTCAGCTTCCCTGTCAAATACTCCGCGTCACGGCGACCCACGGCCACTGGCGACTACGACAAGAAGAATTACGTCTGAGGGCTTCCCGCACGAGAGACGGCCTCCGCTGGGCCGCGCAGGCACAGGCCCAAGGTAGCGTCCCGCGAGGACGGCCCTGCTCTGCCGGCAGCCCAGCGGGCGTCTGCGGGGACTGGATTTCTTTCCCCTGCGCAGTGCTGGCTCCCATGGAGGTGGGACTCGGTTCTGAAAGGGCACGAGACTGAAAACGCTGCTTCCCTCGGGGTCTGGGATGCTGCCTTCCTCCCCAGGGGCTGCTGCTGGTTCCAGAGCGGGATCGGAGAGCCCAAGGCCAGCAGCCTGGTTGGCCAGGTCCTGCCAAGGGACATGTTCAGCGGCCTTTACTCTATCAATGGGCCTGAGCCAGGCGAACCAAGAGATTTGACCTGGACCCCCAGCCTCAAGCCAGCAGCTCCCAGTGAGGCCTGAGGGCTGGAACCTGGAGCTTTCTCCCGGACAGCTTGGAGTGGGAGGGGAGGGGCTAAGAATCTGCTTGGTAAATAAACACCCTCCACCTTGTGTCCTGTCCTCTGTCTAGTCATCGCCTATGTCCCAGCAGCCACCACCCACCCACCTTCTCCTCCCTAAATTTCCTGGGCTACCCCGAGGGCCCAGAGTCGATGGCCTTATCGCTGGCCCTCCCTGCGCACTGCCATCTTCCTGCCTGCTCTCCGGTGGGGGACACAAGGCCTCTGATTGCCACTTTGAGCCAGGACACGGAGACCTGCAGTCAGAAGAGCCACTGCTGGGTCATGGGGACAGGAGCCAGGTGGGGAAGGCGAGGCAGCCTCCCAGCAGATGTGACGGGGAGTTGGGTGGGGTGCGGAGGGAGAGGCGGTGCCTCAGCAGGCAGCCTGCTGGCTTTGCCCAGGAGGGGCCAGGCTGCAGCACCGTGCTTTCTACTCGCCCTCTCTGGGATCATTCTCTGCAGCCCATCCAGTGGGTCACAGACAACACTGGACCATGGCCCCTTCCCTCCAGAGGGGGGCAGGAGGGGTGACTCCAGGCTGCGCGGGCTTCAGGAGAGCTCTGCGGCAGCTGCACGTTGATAACCACGTTGCCGTGGGAAGGACCAGGCGCTTCCCAGGGCCCCTCGCGTGAGCTCCAGCCTGGTGGTGCTAGGATCCTCCGGCATTGATGGCATAGCTCTGTGAGGGGCAGGCCTGTGGCCACCCTGCTGGCCTGGGACTAACCCAGACTGGCCGCCAGCACCTGTGCCAGCCCTGCCGCCGCACTCTGTGTGACCTTCCTCCTGTAGGCACCAGCACTATCCTGGTACCGGGGGGTATCCTAGAAGGGCAGGGCAGACCACAGCTATTTTGAAGTTACTATGGCTTGCTTTTCCAGCTTTGTTCTGGGTACTTTGAAGTAAAAGCATTTTTATCTTTTCCCAAGAGGCTAGAGCGGGAGTTGGGAGTGCCAAGGCCAGCAGCAGGAAGGCTTGGCCCTGTCCCCAGCCCTGGCTAGCCTTGGAGCCCTGCTAAGAAGTGTCTGGGCTGTGTCCAGGTAGGGGGTCTCCCGAGCCTGGCCAGGCTCCTTGTGAAGGGGAAGGGCCCAGAGAAGGTGGAAAGAGCCTTTATGAACATTGTGGCAGGTTCCTGGGAGTCAGAGAGAAGCAGCTGGGTGGGCTGGCCAGGGAGGCTGAACTTTCCACCGGCCTTGGCGCCTCCAATGGGACGAGCTACAGCAACATGGGCCCTGGTACAGAAGAACTTGCCGGAACTGTAGCCCCCCCGGGCCTGTGTAGTAGGGACCAAGAATAGTCCCTGAGTCCAGGTGTCCGTGACACTGCATCCAAGGTATTCGTATCACTGCCTCTGGTTCCTGGGACAGGACAGAGCTCAGACAGGCTGCTTGGCTGAGGAGCCAGGCCTGGAGGTCGCCAGGTGGGGCCCCAGCCCACAACAGCCCCTCCCTAGTGCACAACATGGCCCTGCTCTCATCAGGCCCAGGCGTGGCTCTAATTCCCAAGGGCAGCAGGACGGCCTCTGAGCTTTCCCAAGTGGCCAGGTGGGTAGCTTGCGGGCCCCGGGGAGCCAGGCTGTTGCCAGCCAGACCCATGCCAGGGGGGCAAATGCCCACTTGTGGCTGGGGCCTGACCAGCTCTGGGGCCCAGTGCGAGCCAGCCCCACCTACCTGTATCCTCACCTCCAGGCCACTCTCTCCGGGCGCCTCCGCATCCCTGTGCCCATGGTCTCCTCACCCACTTAAAGGCGAATGCCACAGCCCCCATAAAGCCCAGGGCCTCGGCGGCACCCTCCCTCCAGCCGTCTGCTCCCCCGGTTCCTCTGCGCAGCAGCCACTAGACCACCTCAACCCAGATGGGGGTGGGACCAGCTGTCCCCAGCCAGGGGGAGCGGCCACACCCTCCTCACCTCCGGAGCCCCTTCAGCACCCACCGGGGCGCTCAGGGTCAGCTGGGCAGAGCACAGGCCAGCTGGCTCCAAGTCTTTTGCCGGGTGAGCCCTTGCTGCTCTGAAACGACGGAGGTCGCTGCAGTCCTGTCCAACTCAAACCTTCCGTGGCTAGAATGCAGGTGGTGCTAACTTGGAGGCCTCGGGAAGCAGGGGTTGCACAGTGCCTCCCGCGTTGCCTGCGACCCTACTCTCCGCAGTAACCTGCTGAAGAGCGGAGAAGCCGGACCTGCCTACAGACGGGGTGGGGGCACACAGCTCTCAGGGAAACGGAACACAAACAGGGCTGCACGGTGCAAGAAGACCGGGGGGATGGCTAGCTCGGGTCTGTCTGAGGAACGGGGTGGCCAGGAGGAAGCGGAGGGAGGGAGGGCAGAGCCCAGCCTCCCTGCCTGCCAGGCAGCGGTGCTGAGGGCCTGGGCTGGGCAGCCGCCCTCTGAGGAGGCTGAGGACAGGGTGGAAGACTTGTTAGGACCCAGCACAAGAGGAGGGCCCGGCCCCTTGCTTGTTTCCAGTCGCTGGCAGCGTGCTACCCCAGGGCAGGGAGCCTACTCCTCTAGGCCCGGAGCCCTGGGTAGACCTGCGCGCAGGCTGGGGCTGGGGCCGAATGGAAGAGCAGGACGTAAAATCATATTTTATTCCATTAAAAACAAACCCTCCCTGCATCTAAAACTGTCCATAATTTACAGTCTAAATAAAAGCAGTGAACATAAATAAGGAAGAGGAGGTCATTTCTGAAGGAAGTAAACCCTGAAAAATAAAGGAAAAAAAATAAATTTCAAACAATTTTCATGTTTTCCCCAATTAAACAAAGTGCCCAGCCCTCCCTCTGACAGGCACGTTGGTCCTGAGGTCTGTGTTGAGTCACTTCGACCCCGATGAGGGTGAGGGGTACGTGTCGATGGGAGGACTGTCACCCCAGGACCTCTGAGGGTACCAGGCAGGCCCAGGCTATCACCCACTGGAGACCCCTCATAGCCCTGTGGCTCTGGGGAAGGGCCCCCTTTCTCACCTGCTTGCCCTCAGCCCAAAGTGTGCCCTCACTCCCCATGTGCTGGCTCTCACACACCCCTCCCCCTGCCTGGAGCACCTCATCTTGCCCCCCCCACACACACACTGTTCCTCATCCCCCCGGCCCTGACGTGGTGGTGGACCCCAGCAGCACCTGCTGTATCGCTGAGCAGGCTGCAGGCGACAACCAGCCTCAGATGCAGCTCCACCTGCAGCCTTTGCTTTAGGTTGTAACCCTGAGAAGACACTCGCAGAAGCTCCGCCTCCACCCCAAGGACCGGTGACTGGGCCAGGCCCCAGGCTGAGGCTGAACTACACATTCCTTCTCTAATGAGGGTGTTCACCTTCTTTTCAGAGGACTAAACAGGTTCACATGGCCACGTGCCACCCAAGGCCACACAGGTGATGAGCTCAGAGACCTCGGTGTAGACCCAAAGGCCAGACTTAGAACTCATGGCCTGTGTACCCCAAGCTACCCCGAGGTCCCTGAGGTCTGCACGCCCTTCTCAGAAATGCCCACCACAGCCCCGGTGGAGAAACGAGTACCTGGCGCCTCAGCTTCTGGCTCACCATGGCGGGGAGGGAGAGTGGGAGGACCCTGGGCCTGGCATGAAGGGACCCTGGTGCCAGGGCCACCTTGCCCGACAGAGCCATCTCTCACTGTCCCCAGAGGTGTGTTCACTGGGTGTGAGGACGTAGGCTGAGGGGCAGTCACACTGACACAGAGCGGACCCCCATCCCATCAGCTCTCCTCTGCCTCCTAGAGGGGCCTGTCCAGGAAAGAGGGCACGCGGGGTGTCCTGGGTCACAGCTCAACTGTCAACGACTCAACACGGAGCCTCTGGAAGCACACATTGGGGAGGCGCCTTCAGAGCTGACGCATGTCACCCTCAGCTGAGCCGCTTTCTCAGTGGTCCGCCACACAAAGGCCCTATACGCCTCTGTGGGCCCCAGCCCAGGGCCTGCTGTGAAGGCGGCCGGCAGCAGGAGAGCAGCGGCGCCTCCCGCAGGTGACCATGAGGGAGAGGAGGGCTTGTGGGTGGCCTCTGCTCTAGGCAGCGCCAGGAAGTCTGGGTGTGTGACGCATCGCACACGCCGATGCCTAGCTCCCATGGTGTGGCAGAAGGGGGTGAAATGCCAGCTCTTTCTGAAGTGACCACAAGAGCTTAATGAAATTAGTTCCTCAGAAATGCCCCATTGTGTCACTTCAGGCAGCCAGGGACAAGACGGCCTTGGGAAAATCTCCTGGCGAGCCCTGTTCTGGTCTGAGAGCCAAGTCAAAGCCTCACTGAGGGAGCAGCAGAGGACCGGGAGGGGCTCTTTCAGCAAGGACGGCTCTGACGGGCAGGGCTGTCTCTGAGAAGCCCCCACAGGAACTTGGCTAGGAACTCCCCCTGCACAACTCACCCTCAGGACAGGAGAGAAACAAGCGCGTCCAGAAACTTGCCCCGATCCTCTGCTTTCAGTTCAATTACTAAAGTAATGAAAGAAAAACATCTTGTCAGACGGAAAGGCGGCTGTGTGGGGGAGTGGGGCTGGCAGTTAACATGAAATGAGAACATAGGGCACATGAACTCATTCTCACCGACTCTCCAACACACTCCCGAACTTACCACTGTCCTGGCCAGGGTCTGACTAACTAGCTAACCCAATGCCACCAAATCGATGCCTATTCATAGTGACCCCGTTAGGTTTCTGAAGCGGTAAATCTTTACAGAAGTAGATTGTCCCATCTTCTTTCCACGGAATGGCTGGTGGGTTTGAACCACCGACATTCTGGTTAGCAGTCAAATGCCTTGCCTGCGCCACTAGAGCTCCAGGAGGCTGCATCGCCCCGTCTCACTCTATTCGGTGCCAAGGAACTGTCAGCTACACGGCACATCAAGCACGTGAAATACACGGAGCTGCTTGAGGTTATGCACCTCAGCATAGTGCCAAAGCCAGGATCCAAGCCAGAGGGGACAAACCAGCTCTAAGATGACCAAGGCAACTTGAACAAAGCCTGCTCTGTGAGGACAGTAATTAACACTGAAGAAACTAGATGATGCTGCTGTCAGAAAACACTCTTTTGGAGAAGTGCAGACTGAAGCATTATAGGGGTGAAGGGTCAAACGTCTGTTTTACTTTAAATTCCCCCAGCAACAATGAAAAGGCCAATATGGCAAAAAGTGAATCAGTCCTATGCTGGTATTGGGAATGGGATGGGGGTGGGTAGGGTGGGTAGGGTACCCCCAGCTACGGGCCAGGCAGGGATTTCCCATTTCTTAACTAAAACTTAGGTGACTCGAAATTATTAAAACAAACAAACAAACAAAAGACCAGGCTTGCTGGTCTGAGAGAGCCTGGTGAGACCTCTGAGACTACCGCCCCTAGCTACCCTTCAGGTCTGGAACTGAACTCACTCCTATGGCTTCTAGCCAAACAATAGACAGGCACATGGGGTGAACATTTACATCAGGTAGATACTCTCCTTAGAGCAATAAATCTGGGAGAACAGAAGGGCAGTGTTTGCACAGGGAGACAGCTCAGGGGGCAGGAGTGCATGGGAGGGAAGGACACAGGGAAGAGGTCACTATAGGGAGGAAGTGGGAAGAGAGCGGTTACATGGTGGGGAACTACAGTCAATGTCATGAAACAAAATGTGTATGAACTGCTGTATGGAAAATGAACTTGCTCTGTAAACTTTCACCCAAATCACAATAAATTAAAAAAAAAATCCTAAGATGGGCAGTGTCAAGTCAGCACACAGGGGACCACAGTGTCACCCAGCTGCCATGCCATCTGACCCCACTGGAACTGGAGGCAGAAACCCTCCTGACAAGATGCAGCACAGTTGTGGAGCGGGTATCCCCCCAGTAGCCATAGGCCCCACTGTTTTCTTCTCCTTTGCAGAGGCAGGAAATGGCCCTGATCTGTGAGGCTGGGAACAGGAGGGACTGTAGGGTCACCCGGCTGTGTTAGCAAAGGGAGCTTGAAGAGACTGGATTGAAAAGGGACCAGGCCCAGGTGGGAGGGCGTAGCACACCAGGGCTCCTCAGACATCCCTTGAATCCCAAGTCAGCACTGGCTTTGGTGGGGTTAGCAAGGGATGTGTGCTCACAGTGGTGGTGGGGGAGGCTCTTACCAGACAGGTCAAAGTGGTTGTGCAGGGTCTGGGAGCTGGTGCTCTCTGCAGCCTTCTCAAACGCCCTTCCGAAAAAGCTGCCAGCACAGGAGGGACAGATTGGGCAACGGTCCACTTGCAGCGACTCTTCCCATCACCCTACACCCCCACGAGACACCAGAATCAGCCCAGACTCCCCCAGCCCCTCACTGGCTATGCCCCAGTCTGTAGTTCTCTCTCTCCCTGACCTGCCCTCCGAGGGCCTCCCCACCCACCCCCTGGACGGTTGCAGTGGCCACCTCTGTCTCCCTGCATCCAGATGAGCCTGTACCAGTCCCAGGTGTGTGTTAGCTTCAAGGGCCCCTTGGCCTGCACTGTAGCCCTTGGCTGGGCTCTGGGCCCCACATCTGTGCTCTGGCTGTTCACTACACGCTCCCTCTATGTGCGCGCCTGTGGTTCTTTCTGACCGGAGCCACTCGGTGCAGATCTTGTGGCACCCGCACCCCTCGACTGTGGCCAGTCCGGATTGAGCATCCATTCCATGACAGCCTTCACATGTACAACCTTGACCGTGCATCTTCCCACATGCCTGACACTGTGTGGTGTCCATGGCAAGCCCAGAGACCTAGGGGCCAGTGGGGCCAGCCAGCCTTCAAATATGAGCACATGCACCTTAGATAAGACCAAGGTCACAGTGGGCAGGCAGCGGGGGAAGCCTTCAGGGCTTAGGCGATGAGACTGGAAGGGCACCCAGGAGGGCAGGGAGCAGGGACACCCAGGATACAGCCAGCCAACACTGACAAGAGGGTGCAGGTTGGTGGGAAGGCAGAGGAGAGGCCACAGGCGAGGGTTCCCAGTGGAGGAGAGTGACGTGGGAAAGGGTTTTCCATAGCTTCTGGCCGGCATGCCAGTCCACTGTCACATATAAGGGACTCACGGGTGGTGGCATGTGTCAGTTAGAGCTGTCTAGCGTGACTATGGCACAGCAATAAAACCTGGCTAAAGTGAATAAACAGGTGGCTGCAGCAGCTGCGGGAACCCAGGCCAGGACCCCCTGATCAGGTACCACACCTCCCAGTTCCAACCTTCCTGACTCATCATGGATCGCCTGCAACCCAAGACCCATGGTGCAGCTTTGAAAAGCACTGTCTTAAGAAAGCTCATTCCCAGCTTCTGGCTGATAAAGATACTCGCCTCTTTCAACTTCCTACTAAACTACCTATGCAGAAATAGAAGGTCAAAGGCTCGGGACAGCTGAGCTAGGAGTGACTTAAGACTCTAGGATCAATGTCCTCCAAGAAGAGGCCGCCAAGAGTTGACAACAGTGAGCAGGTTGCCCACATTGTCATGCAGAAGAGTGCTATAGGCCACAGGTGGCCTTCGAGCCCCCACAGTACCGTGCAGGCTACGGGATCAGCAAGCTGTTGGACAGCTTGGCGTTTACTTGAGGGTCCCCTCTTGGGATGTCATGGGAGCTCTGGGGGCAGTGCACTAACTGGATCTGGGAGTCAGAGACCTCTTGGAGTGACAACAGTGGTACAGCAATGGACCCTGGGATTAGTGTCCACGTTCTGGGTGTAGAGCACGAGGGGGCAGTGGGAACACCCCAGAGCATCAGAGCTGGGCCCAGCTGCCCCCCACCTTGCCTCCAGTCTGCCCCATGTCTGGGTGGAATGAGGAGGGAACCTAGCCCTGCAGGAAGAAGCGGAGAAAAATAGCCTTGAAGGCATACGGAAAGGCTAGGAAAACATCTTAGAAGACAGCCAGAAAAGCTTCTTACCGTAGCAAGATGAACCCTCAGAACCCAGATCCACTGCTGCATCTTGTGGGAGTCACAAGTCAGAGCCAGCCCCAACGCCCACAACAGACCAGCCCAGTAGGCTGTCCTCTCCCTGACAGATGGCACAACTACTACAAACGTTCTTCATACAAATCTACGCAACAGCGGTCTGGTGCTCAGGGATGAAATGAAACAGAAGGCAGCAAGCGTAAATTGGCTCTTCCAGACTCTAACCAGAGGATGGGCCAAGGTGACAGTGAGCTCGGCACCAGTGGGGTCTGGAGGGCAGGTGGCCACACCCCAGACACCTTGGTCAGCGGGAGGCTCTCCATTTGCCTTTTGTGTTTGAGCTCTGGTGACGGAATTTTGAAATGCACAAGCATGTTCTGAAACCAGGGACACAGTGAGCAGTGTGCTCTGTTTCCGGGTGGCGCTGGAAGCATGCTTTGGGCCAGCCATGCGGGGGCTGGGGGGAAAGGTTAGGAGACATTTTCCCGCTCACCCCAAGGCTTGTGAGACTCAAACAAGACAGGAAATGAGCACTGACAGGGCCTTTCAAAGACAAAGACACCATGTTCACCTGGGCTGGAGGAGCCCTGCGGGTGAGGCCTAACTCCCAGGCGTCTGACCTGAACTTCCTCCGGTTCTCCTTACCGACTGCACGTTCCTGAGAAGGGGTCCAGGCCTGGGAAAGGCTGGGGGTCTGGCCTGAGGCTGTACGGGAGCCAGGGCCCCTGTATCTCAATGGCAGCACAGTCCATCTTTGGTGCTCTGAGGCCTTGTCTGCTCTTGTTCAGGATCTGGGGGCAGAGCAAGGCCATTCATCCCCATCTCTATGCTCCCCTATACTGTGCTGGAAGGAGGGTGACTGAGAGATCTCAAGTTCCAATGCAGCAGAACCTGCCCCGGAGCCCTTGTTACGAGGCTCACCCTGTTCTCTCCTACGCGCCTTCAGAAGAACAAGACTCCTGATGACCTGCTACCATGATCTCATGTAAATACTTCTGGGGAGCCGGCGAGGGGCAGGGCACAGTTGCCCAGCAGCCTCTGTCACTTGGGCCACTGTCACCAGCTCCCATGGCACCTCAGGCAACCTTGCCGCCATGTGGGCCACACTTACGGCCACGCACTGTCCCCCGCCCAGAACCCATCCTCTGTGGTGATGGTGGTCCTTGTTCCCGTCGTGGGTCATGCCTGCCCTCCCATCACTGCCTGCTCCCTTAAACCCTGCAGACTGGACCCAGGCACAGTCACCCCTGGGTGTCCTGTTCAGGGCAAGCCCTCAGTTGAGACCCAAAGACTGGGTTTGCTGTGCCCATCACTGATGGAAGATGAACTGGATGCATTTCAGTCCAATCCAGGTTAAGACAAAAAAAAAAAAAGATTGACACCAACTCGCAGCTCTTACAGCCCTGTGGTGCAGTGGGAAAGGCTGGCTTGGCAGGGCCAAGAGGCTAGCTGGTGACATGCCCCTGGAGGACAAGCCTGCTCACTTCTTTCTGTCTGAGCTGTCGGTCTCTGGGGGGATGCCCACCACGGTCACCGTGCCCTGCTCCGCACTCAGAGGGGCGGCCATCACCAAGGGCAGCAGCTTGCAGCGCCGGTTCTTTGTCTGAGGAAGTAAAGCAAAGCTGTAAGGGACACACCCTCCAGCAGAACAGCACGGTGACAGCCCATGACACAAGGCGCAGCCAGAGCCAGCCCTGCTCCCCCAGGCATGTTGGGAGGGGCGGGGCTCGCAGGGCCTGATCATGGCATTCCCACAGCCCTTATCCGAGTCCCACTTTCTTCTTTTTTTTCATTGTAATTTGGGTGAAAATTTACAGAGCAGACACACTTTCCATACAGCAGTTCACATACACTTTGTCTTGTGATATTGACCACAGTTTAGCCAATGCAACAGCTCCCCTCCCACTTCCTCCCGATAGTTACCTCTTCCCAGTGTCCATCCCTCCATGCACTCCTACCCCCTGAGCTGTCTCCCCGTGCCTGAGCAGCCCTTCTTTCTCTCATGCTTATTCTCTCCAAGGAGTGT
>NW_006922573.1:142369-153720 GCF_000298275.1 Orycteropus afer afer
CGTGTCAATCCATCTCGTTGAAGGCCTCCCCCTCTTTCGTCGACCCTCCACCCTACCAAGCATGACATCCTTCTCCAGGGAATGGTCACTTCTTACAACACTGGATGTGCACTGGAGAAGAATGTATATTGTGCTGCTGTTGGGTGAAGTGCTCTGTAGATATCTATAAGGCCCAGTTGGTGTAGTTTATCATTTAGCTCTTCTGCATCTTTATTGAGTTTCTTTCCAGTTGTTATATCTTGAGTCCCACTTTCCCTGGTAACTTTTGATGTCATTCTGGGACAAGGGACTTCTGGGTGTCTTTCTTAAATGATCTACAGGTGTAAATCTTAATTATGGTCTTGAAAATTTCATCTACACAGTTTACAACTTCTAGACACCATTCCTTGTACTGTGTTGTTGCTGTTAGCTGCTGTTGAGTTGATCCCAACTCATGGCAACCCCATGTACAATGGAGTGAAACACTGCCTGGTCTTGCGCCATCCTGCGATCAGTTATAGCTCCAACCTCTGATTCCTAGCTTTCACTGGGTGATGTTCAGAACATCACCAGGCCTTTCTTCCTAGTCTGTCTTAGGCTGGAAGTGCCACTGACCTGTTCCGCATCACAGCAGCACGCAAGCATCCACCGACGGACAGGTGGTGGCTGGGTATGAGGTACGTTGGCTGGGAATTGAACCTGGGCTATGGATTATATAAATACATGCTGAGACACACTTTTGGGAAGAATCACTGTAGCAGGACACAACCACACAACTGGTGGCCCTCTGCCCACCCTGAGCTTTGAGTAAATCGCTGCACTCCATTTCCCACACGGGGGCCCTTTGTTCTGCATTTTTCTGAATGAACTCCTGTACTGGTGCTCTCTGGGGCTGCTTTTCTGACCGCTGTGCTGCCGAGACTTCTCCACGAGTCTGCAGCCCATTCCTGCACACTGTATACTGTGTTTCCCATGTGAGCACTTGGCCCCATACCACCTAGGATGGTTCCAGCTTCTGCCAGCATCTGCCTCCTGGGACATGTGGTGTCTCAAGGGCATCTCAAGGGCACACCTTCCACCACTGAATGCAGACTGTCCACAGGGCTTGCTCCTCAAACAGTCCCACCAGTGTGGGGTACTTTTGTCCCCTCTCCTGCCTGAAGCTGCTGGCTTTTGCTGCTCCTGCTGTAAGGCCCAGACCCAGTCCTCAACCCATCCACATGCCAGCCCCGAGTGGCCGTGGGTGGGCAGGTGTGCTGTGGCCAGCCCAGCTCCTGGCAGGGCCAGCCCCTCCAAGGACAGTGGATGTGTGCTTTCTTTTGAGACTTTCCCAGCAGGCACCTATGCAGAGTCTGACTCTACAAAGTCAGTGCCATAGCTGCTTTCCTGGCATGGAAATCAGGTGTGGCAAGGAAGGAGCCTTTTCTAATTCATGGTGGCCCTGGGCTGACAAGCCCACTCTGACACTTCCCCAAGCCCCACACGCAGCTCCTGCAGTCACCTCCACCTGTGGATCTCAGATATCTGAGCCCCATGGGTCCATGCCCCCCAGACCTGCTCCCTCACCTTCGCAAAACAGCAGCTCTGAGCACCTTTTACTCAGGCCACACCTTGGTGCCAGCCGGATGCCATGCTCACGCCCATACCCCCTTGTCAGCATGACTGCTGGGCATGTCTGTCAGTGCCACCTTCTGATGTAACCAGTACTGACCCCGTCTACACATTCATCTCTCACACTCCTGCCCAGAAACAACTATAGCAGCCTTTCTGTTCTGCTCCCTCCCCCCAGGCCTCCGGGGCTTTCCTCTCACCAGAGAAGGCACTCTTATCCTCACCTCCCCACACTGTTACCCCACCTCCCTAGCTTCTTCCCCAGCTCCAGTCCCACTGTCCTCAACTGTTCCATGAAGGGCTTTGCCTTTGCTATTCCCTCTCTCACTCCTACAGGTGACACAGTTACCACCTTCCCCAGGAGGCCCTCCTTGTGAGGAACACTGGCCCCCAACAACTCCCTCTCCCTTACCGCACTGCTTCTTGCACCGCACTCATTCATCATCTGCTACCTTACCAGCATGTGCGATCCCTCGAGAGGGAGACTCTGAGTGTTCCCTTCATTGCTGTACATAGCATCTACCATGCAAGTGACCAACGGTCCCCGTTGCTCAGGACTGAGGGATGGCCCAAGACACAAAAGGGATGGCTGGTCACCCAACTACAGCGAAGCCTGGCAGGTGGTTGGTGCTCAATGAATGCTTGATAAATGAACAGGTCCTATGATGTGAGTATCATGTCACCCATTTTACAGATTGGGGAACTGAGATCAAATAATCTACCTCACATAGCACAGCTGATAAATTAGGAGGCTGAGATGTGAACCCAGCCAATGGACTCACAAAGTTCAAGGTACCCTCAGTGCATCTTTCTGCTAGTCTTCATGTAACACTCAAACAAACATTTCATGGGTCAGTTTGGCAGCAACAGATAATTCTGATCTCCTATTACATGTTTTGTTTAAGGTAGCCACCAGTGTAAACTCCCTCATTCTGAAAGTAGAGTACGACTTTGATTATTGAATGTTTGAGATTCCTTCCTTCTGAAATCACATCCAGGGAGCAGCCTGCCATTAGCTGGGGGAGGACCCTGCCTGAATACCTGCTGAATTAGGGGCATGTTCTGGGCCAAAGGCAAAGGCAGGTATTAGGACATGTACAACATCAACTGAGGAAACAAACTTGTGCTGGGAAGCCAGTCTGTGCCACAGCCAGCCTCCTTTCTCTGACCTGCTGTGGTGGGACAGAAGATCCCACCCCACATGCCTCATGCAGGCCCCTCCCTCCTAGCTGAAGTAACATGGACAGCAAGGGACAAAATCAGAGCTTGTGGACCAAAGGCTCCTAGGGGTCAACTTGAGGAAAAAAGTAAGGGGTTTGCCCATACAGCTGGCAAATGGCCACCAGCAGCCCTAAGGCCAGCTTCTAATGCCTGGTTCCAAGCGATGACTTTTCTGCACCCACCGGCACCCTCCCACTGGCTTCAGAGTGGAACTTACCGAACATACAAAGGACTTGAGTAGGTGTCTGCTGAGCAGACTCAGGGACGTTGGCTTGGAGAAAAGCATGACATCTGGAGTGCCCTGGGGGGAAGGACACAGAGATGGTTGGAGGCTGATGGCAGGTGAGGGCCAGCGCCTGTGTGTCCATGTGTGCAGGGAGCCCAACCTCCATGAGGGAGCAGTAGAGGAAAGGTCCCTGGGAGATGACGAGGTTGGTGCAAAGGCAGCTGGCGATAGTCTGCTGGGTGGCTCGCAGCTGCTTCTTGGCAAGTTCCAGGCCATGGTAGAGCTTGTCCAGGTTACTCCTGTAATAAGAGCAGATACATGGCTTTAGCTGGGCTTGTCAGGGACACTTGGTAAAATGTCACAAATAAAATGCTTGGTTCCTGGCTGAGGAAGGTGGTTTGGGGCTAAGAGTTTACCTCCCCTCCCTTCTAAGTTCCCTTTAACATGAAAGAAAAACAAAAAATGTATAAACCCATAGTGATGGAATGAGAGGTGGGAAGGGTTCTGGCACAGGAAACAGGAGACTGAAGGCCAGCAGAGAGAAGAGGCAGTACAGCAGAGCCAAGGAAGGTACCTGTGGGCACCACCAGAAAGGAGAGCTGGTGAGGGCTAACAGATGGATTTCCACCCTCCTCTCAAAAAAGGAGGACTCTCTCCTTTAACTATATTGAAATGATCCCTCTGTGGAGAAGTAGGGCCCCTGAGCAAAACCTCTGTACCCAGCAGATAGGAGAGCTCTGGTAGCGTAGTCCCTAAAACATTTGACTGCTAACCAGAAGTTTGGTGGTTCAAACCCACCAACCATGTCACGGAAGGAAGATTGGGTAATCTAGTTCTGTAGAGATACTGCCTTGGAAACCGAGAAGTCGGATTTGACTCCAGAGCAGTGCATTTGATTTGGTTTGTTTTGTGTCATAGTTGGCACCAAGATGCAATGCTGCCTTCCAGCCAGCAGGAGGCACCAAGCCCCAGAGCTCAGCTCAGCTTCTTACATATGCAGGACCTCTAGATATGTGAGAAGTGCCTGTGGCCTGACAAAATGATCCTGGAGAAAACAGAGATGATTCTGAAAACGAATGAGAACTTAAAACGAACTCTAATTAGTATCTTCAGAGAAGTCTGGAAAACTGTTACATCCCTAAACCAACAACAGGATGTTACGGAAAAGGAATAACCAAAGGATAGGAAGCATTCATAGAAATTAAAATAATTGCCAAAAGTAAAAATTTCACTCAAAGGCTAGAGGAAAAGTCAAGAAAAGCATCTTCAACATTGATAAGAAAACAGACATGGGAAATGTAAGGGAACAGTAGAGAGACAGAGCGTCATTCGAGAAAGCCTAGAAAGAAAGAGGAAACAATGGTGACGTACAGGTGTGTGGTGTAACAGAGAAATAAAACAAAAGCATCCCCAGCTGAGGGACCGAGAGGGCTCACCTGAGAACCCAGCACAATCCAGGAAACAAGATCCACCCTTGACTCGTCACGAGGAAATGCCAGAACGTGGAAATAAAAGACCCTGCAAGCGTCTTGGATGGGTGGTCACTTACAAAGAAACAGGAATCAAAATGACTCAGACTTTTCATCAGCAGCACTGGCTGCTGGAACACAGTCGAGGGAATCCACATTCAAGGAAAAATGATCTTCAAAATGGTCCTGCTTCTATTGGAGCAAGACCAGCAATCAGGTGAGAGTAAAACAAAGACACTGTCAGACAAGCAAGACCTCAGAATGTTTACTCACACGTGCCCTTTCCCTGAATAGCTCCTTGAGAACTGTGTTCTAGCAAAATGAGGGAGTAAATTAAAGACAAAGATGTGGGCTCCAAGGAATGTTGGACCTAACTCAGGGCACAGTAAAGGGACAACTGTGTGACAGCTAGACAGCAGCCGAGGGAGCTGCAGGTCCAGCCTGGAGTGGGGAGGCAGAGGCTTAGGCTCTCGAGGAAAGAAAGGGGTTCAGGAATGCTTGTTGGGAGGAAAGGTGAAGAAAATAAAACTTATATGTGATAAACCAAACAAAATTCACTGCCATCAAGTCAATTCTGACTCATAGAGACTCCCATTGGGTTTCTGAGGCGGTATATCTTTACAGAAGTAGATTGCCCCATCTTCCTTCTGCGGAGAGGCTAGTGGGTTTGAACCACTGACTTTCTGGTTAGCAGCCAATGGCCTTATCCACTATGCCACCAGAGCTCCTTAGATGTGATGTTGTTGTTGTTGTTTGCCATCGAGTCGGCCCCGACTCATAGCGACCCCTCCTTGGGTTTCCGAGGCAGTATCACTACGGAAGTAGAATTGCCCAACCTTCCTTCAGAGGAGTGGCTGGTGGGTTAGGGTTAGGGTTAGGGTTAGTAAAGAAGTCAATTAAAAACTCTAGGGAAAACAAAGAGCTGTACCAGAAAATACTGTAATCAATGTACATTTTTGACTCTAGAATATTTAAGTAGGCACAATAAAGTGAAACTATTTGATCTTTTAGAATAAACTGTAGCCAAAAATGAGACCATTTCCATCCTGTTATCTAACCATGATTAAGGGCTATCAAATCTGAAAATGTAAAAGCATAGACTTTAGAAACTGGGAGGGATGGGGGAGAAGAGTTGTGGATACTGAGGTGTAGTAAATTATACAGTGTGGCTTTTCTAGCCATAAGTCTCTGTGAACCCCACGGTGGAATTTGCTGTGAACAATTGAATAGCTTCTGATTGTTAAAGTTATCCACCTGGGCTATTTCCGCTGGGAGCAGCACAAATTTTCTGGGAAGTTTGCTTTCTCTCAGGTGTGTAGAACTCTGATGTTGGGATTGGTTAGTTTGGCCACTCTGCCAGGCTCAGAAGGAGCCCTCCTAGAGGCAGGAGGAGTCTCTCACTGCTGGCTGAGAGATGTGAGAGGCACACATTGCTGAGAGAGAGATGCAAGAGACACACATTGCTGACAGAGATGCGAGAGACACGTGCTGCTAAGAAACTGAGAGACGCGCACTGCTGGAGGAGAGACTGTTGGCTGAGAGACAGTGGGCTGAGAGAGACTGAGTGTGTTCCTGAACTTGAGTCGTAGCCTGCTGCTTCCCTAATAAACCCCATAATCTATGAGTTCTGTGTGGCCACTGCAGTGAATTATCGAACCCAGCAGAGAGATGGTGGGTGCTGTGGGAAGAACGGTTGGTTCAGGGTTGGTGAAAGGGCTGAAGGGAGGCAGCATGTCTGGCCTCACAGGAATAGGCCTTGGGCTACTGATGGTGATTCTGTCTTCCTCTTGTGGGGTTAGAGGAGGTCAGAATACACAGCCTCCCAGGCCCTTTGGCAGATGCTAATATCCTTTTTTTTACAAACTAGAGAGGCAAGAGACTCTGGTGAAGATGGAAGCACATTAAAGTTATAAAGGAGCAAAAATAGTGGTAGAAGTGTCCCAACAGGAGGGAAAGAAGGATAGAGTGCGATGAATGTTTTTTGTCACAGTAGGAAGTCAATAACATCAAAAAGTCATCAATTCTGAGAAGATGGTGGCAGCACTGGTGTATAGTTTCTGGATCTTCCCAAATTTCTAGATTAAAACAAGCAGAGCAGCTAGACTATAAAAGCAAAAACCAAGCACCCACATTTACAACAAAATGAGGGAACAAGGTAACACCATAAACCCTAAAATATAAGCAGGTGGGACAAGCCACCAACCAGCCACGAGGCTGTAGTATAGTTGGCGTCAGAGTGGTAGAAAGTAGAAAACTAGTAGGACCTTAGAACAGCTATAAACCCCAGGAGACAGCCAATAGGCACTCCTGGGAAAGCTTGGCAGGGCAATTTGAGAACAGTGGCTAAAACTGAGTGAGGTTCTGCCCCATCCAAGAGCAAGAGAAAGGAGTCTTGGTGGTATAACGGTTAAAAACTCAGCTGCTAACCAGAAGTCAGCTGTTCAAACCCACCAGTCATTTGTGGAAGAAAACACCTGGCAATGCACTCCCATAAAGATTACAGCCTAAGAAACCCAGTGGGGCAGTTCTACTCTGTCATAGAGGCTCACTGTTGACTGAGACAGACTCAATGGCACACAACAACAGGAGAGCAAGTGAGTATAAGGGGCCATGGTAAAGTGTAAGGGGCCATGGTAAAATGAAAGGGGCTAAAGGGGTCTGGCCCTTATAGAGTTTCACCTGACTCACCTGGCGCCTTTCTACATTAGGCCCCTCACTAAGGAGAAACTGCTGAGAATGGAATCCAAATTGAGCAGGAGAGGGCCGACACAGAATAAGAAAGAGAAGCTACAGATACAGATTGGTTTTGATTTGAGGCTCTAGTCAGGGCAGTAAGGCAAGAAAATGAAATCAAAGGCATCCACGTTGAAAATATAATAAAAGACATCCAGATTGGACATGATTACATGATCTTGTACATAGAAAATCCTAAGGAATCCACTAGAGATCTCTTAGACCTAATAAGCGAGCGCAGCAAGGCTGCAGGATACACGATCAAGATACACAATCAACTGTGTTTCGGTCTACTAGCAGGAGCACTCTAAAACTGAAACTAAGAAAAAATTACATTTATCACAGCATCAGAGAGAATAAAACACTTGGGAATAAATTGAATAAAAGAAGTATAAAGTGTATACTCTGAATACTACAAAACATTGCTGGAAGAAAACAAATAAAATCAAAATAACTGGAATGGTATCCATGCGCATGCATCAAAAGACTCAATATTAGTAAGATGACCAAAAAAAAAAAAAAAACCCAAACTCACTGCCATCGAGCTTGTTCTGAGTCAGAGTGACCCTCATTGGCTTTCCGAGGCTGTAAATCTTTATGGAAATAGATTGTCCCATCTTCCTTCTGTGGCGTGGCTGGTGGGTTTGAACTGCTGACCACAAGGCCTTATCCAGTATGCTACCAGAGCTCCTTTGTTAAGATGACAACAGTCCCCAAATTGATCTCAGATTCAATGCAATCCCTATCAAAATCCTAGCTGACTTCTTTGCAGAAATTGAGAAATTAAGATTCATATGGAAATTTAAGGGACGCAGAATAGCTAAAACAGTCTTAAACAAAGCTGAAGAATTCACAACTCTCAGTTTCAAAACTTGGTGCAAAGCCACAATAATCAAAACAGTGTGGTATTGGCATAAGGAAAGACATAGAGATCAATGGAATAGAACTGAGAATCCAGAAATAAACCCTTATGTTCATGGTCAACTAAGTTTCAACAAGGGTGCCAAAACATTTCAGTTGTGGAAAGAATAGTCATTTTAATAAATGGTCCTGGGACAATTGGTATAAACATCCAAAATAATGAAGTTATTATTTCCTTACACCAAAGATAAAAAATTCTGTTTATATGAAATATATAGAACAGCAACTCTATAGACATAAAGATTACTGGTTGCCTATGTCTGGAAGCTCTGGTAGCGTAGTGCCTAAGGCACTTGACTGCTAACCAGAAGGCTGGTGGTTCAAACCCACCAGCCATTCCTTGGAAGGAAGATGGGGCAATCTACTTCCGTAGTGATACTGCCTCGGAAACCCAAGGAGAGAGGTCACTATGAGTCGGGTCCGAAAGCACATAACAACAACAACATGCCTAGGAGCAAAGGGTGTGGGGGCTGATGGCTAAGGGGTGCAGGGTTTCTTTTTCAGGCAAAGAAAATGTTCTGGAATAAGATTGTAGTAATAGCCTTATAAGCCTGTGAATGCACTGAAAGCCAATGGATCGTACATTTTAAAAGGGTAAATTGTATGGGATGTGAATTATAGCCCAACAAAACTGTTTTTTAAAAAAGCAGACTGGGGAGCAGAACCAGGAAACCCCAGAGAACAGGCTACATGTTTTGTTGTTATCGTCAGGTGCCATCGAGTTGGTTCTGACTCATAGTGACCCGATATACAACAGAACATGGCACAAAATAAATGACAAAGAGGGGGCTCTGGGAAGTTAGAAAAATCAGGGAAACAAAATTCACATTAAAATGAGTAACACAGAAAGTACTGAGGCCAAATCCCACTCAGACTTACAGGGAGGGAGAAAAGGCTGAGGAGTAGAGTAATATCCCTACTGATGAGGATAGTGCCCCAGAAAGACATTGAGAGGAAAGAGCAAAATTGCAATGTTGTATTTCACAACAAGCTACAAGACATGAAGATAATAATACAAGGAATCTCAGGAAATGAGGGGGAAGAATTAGAAGTAACAGAAAAACAAATGAGAAATGAAGGGCAGATACAACAAATGATGCCTAAGAGCTCTGGAAGGGTTCACATTTACACCAGGTAGATACCCTCCTTAGAACCATCAATCATGGGAGAACAGAAGGGCAGTGTTTGCACAGGGAGACAACTGGGGTGTGGGGGGGTGCCTAGGAAAGAAGGAGGCAGGGAAGATGTAACTATGGGGAGGAAGTGGGGAGAGAGCTCTTACATTGTGGGGAATTGCAGTCAATGTCATGAAACAAAATGTGTATGAGCTGTCGTATGTAAAGTGAATTTGTTCTGTAAGCTTTCACCCAAATCACAATACAAACTAAATAAATAAATAAAAGAGATCTAGAAGGAGAAAAAGAAAAATTTGAAAACCAAAAAAGAAACAAAGAGAGAGAGAGATAAGGATTCAAGAGAAAAGTGACAAATACTGAATACTGAAAACATTGAAGATGGGCAGAAGGCATGCAGGGCTCACCCAGGCTGTAGTTCACACCTGAGCAGTTTCTCTGTGGGACACAGCACCTACATGCCTCAATGGTCCTTGCAGCCTGCTTCCTGGGTCAGAGAACTGGAAACCAGGAAGGTCCAAGGGGACCACAGACCACCACTATGCCTACTACCTGGAGAGACTGTCCAAAGCCTGAGTGAAGTTGTCAGTCCCAGAGCTGTCCTTCTCGGTGCTCTCCATCAAAGACATCGTGGCAAAGACCACGTCACTGGCCAGGAACTTATGCTTGAACCCAAAATGAATGCTGAAAGTCTGCACACGCATGTCCTTCATCCTGTCCCAGGGAAGAAGCAACATTGTTGTCATCCTGGGTGTGTGTGGCATGTCCTCAAAGGGTAGTTCTTCTGCTGTCATGGAAAGTGCCAGAAGGCACTGCACCGGCCCTCACCACCAATCTGGCAGATGCATTCCTAGTGTCCCTCACTAACCTTGCTGATGCCCCCAGCATAACCATTCTGATGGAAGGATGGACTGGGCCAGACACATCAGCCACTGTGCTGAGGAACTGCCCATGGGGCCAAGGTACATGGCACTTTCCCCTCCCACATCAGCTGCCTCTTTGGAACAAGAGGGATGGCTATCACCCATCGTGCCAGCTTGGGTTTGCAGCTGGGCAGGAATGCCACCAGTCAGCCTTGCTTCTGTGTAGGGCACACAGGGGTGTTTTTCACCAGAGCACAGCAGCGTCTGGCCCCAGGTGGTGTGAGGATGGGAGAGGTCATCCTGTCTCTAATGAAGGACTTCACTATTCTAAACCCTATGGGTATTTTTTAACCAAAACTTAGGGCGTTTTAAGACTCAAGTCATGCTCATTTTTACTATCCTTAGCTTTGCACTACTCTAGGAATGTGATTAAAGTCTTAACTTTCAAGAGGCTTAGCCCAGAAAAATGTGTTTTTACCCAAATTTATTTGCTGATTCTTCGATCATTTCTCGCAAATTCTCCTTCAAGGAAATGTCCATGGATTGAAACTTCTGTTTTACCTGCTTTAGTGGAAGACTAGAAAGAGAGCGATCCCCATTATGGGAATGATCTTGGTTTAAATTAAGATCATTAAGACACTGACATGACACAGGGGACATCAAGCTCAATTGGCATAACAGACTACATAAACATTGCTCCACATCCTACTTTGGCGAGTAGTGACTGGGATCTTAAAAGCTTGCAAGCGGCCATCTAGATGCAATGATGGGTCTCTCCTCGTCCAGAGCAAAGAAGAATGAAGAAAACCAAAGATGCATGGAAATAATTAGTCTAAGGGACTAGTAGACTATGTGATCCTCAGCCTATATGACCATGAGACCAGAAGAACTAGATGGTGCCCGGATACCACTGTCAACCACTCAGGGGATCTATATAGGAGATCCTGGATAGAGTGGGAGAACAATGTGGAACAAAACTCAAAATCATAAAAAAAAAAAAGACCAGGTTTGCTGGTCTGATAGAGGCTGGTGAGACCCCTGAGATTATGGCCCCTAGTTACCCCTTCAGGTCTGGAACCGAACTCGTTCCTGTGGCTTCGAGCCAAACAATAGACAGACATATGGGCTGAACATTTACATCAGGTAGATACACTCCTTGGAGCGATCAATTGTGGGAGAACAGAAGGGCAGTGTC
>NW_006922573.1:153820-173363 GCF_000298275.1 Orycteropus afer afer
CCCCTGAGACTATGGCCCCTAGTTATCCTTCAGGTCTGGAACTGAACTCGACCCTGTGGCTTCCAGCCAAACAATAGACAGGCATAGAGGGTGAACATTTACATCAGGTAGAAGCACTCCTTGGAGCTATCAGTTGTGGGAGAACAGAAGGGCAGTGTTTGCACAGGGAGACAGCTTGGATAGTGGGAGTGCATGGGAGGGAAGGATACAGGGAAGAGGTAACTATGGGGAGGAAGTGGGAAGAGAGCTGTTACATTGTGGGGAATTGCAGGCAATGTCACGAAACAAAATGTGTATGAATTGCTGTATGGGAAATAAATTTGCTCTGTAAACGGTCACCCAAATCACAATAAAAAAAAAAAAAAAAATTCTTGGATCCCGTGGTGAAGACCTTAAGGCGGATATGGGCATCGGTTGCATTTTACAGCCAATTCCATCACAACAAAGCCAGGAGACTTTTCCCTCGGGCTGCAGGGGTGGGGGGCTGAGGGGAGCCACTCACCCCATGTCCGCCAGGAACTCCTGGAGCCGTTTCTGGCCCTGCACGGACCAGAGCTTGAACCTGGAGGCAGTGTAGCATGTGTTGCAAAGGCTGTCATACAGTGACCAGTGCTGGTAGAGTGCCAGGCGGAGGCTGGGGCAGAGGTCAAGGAGGACTGCGGCATGCCAGGCCCACCTGGGCTGGTACAGGGACCTTTGCAGTGGCAGCCCCATCCCTGGGACTGCCCATCTGCAGTTATCCAACAGATCACTTGCTTGTGTCACCTGGCCTTCTCACTGGGGCCTTTGTGAAACTAGCCATCACAGACCTAAAGGGAATGCTTCTAACATTATTACTTTAATTTGACCCAGATAAAGAGCCTGGCAGGTGGAAACCATACACGACTCAGCAAAACTAAAGCCCCAACTCAGAGAAACTAAGGCACAGAGGTTACTGGAGTCCATGGAGGTCACAGGGCCAGCGGTTATGGCCAGACGCAACTGAACATGACCCCGCTCAGGCTGTCAGCTGCAATGCTTCCTGTATGCGCCATGCAACCCTGCCCCCAGTCCTAGCCACTTCTGCACCACCCCCCTGGAGTTTAGGGGTCCTGACCTCAGCTCTGACCCTTTCTGCCTGTCACTCACTCCCACGACCATACGCACCCTGCCAGCGCATGGCCAAGACAAGCATCCCTGGTGGCCCTGCAGCCTCACTGGTGGTCCCTCTCCCCAGCGACCACCCATCCTCCAATACCTCCTCTAAGACTCACAGGCCCCTCGAAGACAACCCGTCCAAACCCACAGTTATTCCTCCCCAGATGGCCCCCCACAGGAACGGGGCAGCTCCATCATCTACCCACCGGCACGTCCTGCCAGTCGGCCTGCCGAGGCAGCGGACCCTGGCCATGCCTCTCACACCTCCTCATCCCTAACTTATCCTCTACTCAGCAGCCAGAGGGACATTTTAAACAAACATGAGCCAAACTTGGGTTACTCTGTGGCCTCCCACTGGCCTCGGGGTCACAGGCCTCCTGCTGCTGCTCTGGCCCTGTCGCCTCTTCAGCTCCTTCCTCAAGGTCACCTCAGGGCCTTTGCGTGGCCCCAGCCTCTGCCTGGGCTGCTCTCCCCTCCACTGTGCAGGCTGAGACTCAGCTTGAAATGTGCCCTTGGGCTCTTTCTGGGGTACTCCAGGCCCATGGCTCACCCACTGGCTCCACCAATGCCCATGTTTTTTAGCAAAAAGTTGCACAGGACCCGTATTAATTTGTTAATTAATACACATTGTTAATTAACTTGTTAATGAATACACATTGGCTTATTACTTTCTTGACTCAACAGGCATCTTCGAGCTACACAAAGCTGCTGGGACTGCCCAGTGGGTCCTGCCGAGACCCAGCACAGGGAACACCTTGTAAGTGTGGGCTAGAGAAGCACAGGGCTTCTAAACAGCCCTCCCCTTTAGGACCGACTCCAGAGCCAGGCTGGAGCAGACTGTTCTCAGTAGCCCACATGCTTGACCCTGGCCTAGGAAAAATCACAGCTTGCCTTCTCTTAAAGCTTCTTGTCCCCCTGGCTGCCTGTTTTGGGCATGTGGCAGTCACTACCACACAACCCAGGCACACAGCTCTCTGACCAGTGAGCACACGCCTATATTCCTTGGGGACAGAGAGAGGGTGGAGTTGAGCTCTGCAGAGTGTCAAAGCAAAGCTGGCTTGTACCCATGGGCACAACCACAAGGATACTCATACTCAAAGGCAATCCGTGTGCAGTCGACAGAGAGCGTGTGTTCCTCGTCCTCATCCCGGTGGTTGTGCCGGGACACGTGGCGCTGCAGAAGGCCAACGTCAGTCACATACTTCATTCTGGAAGAAAGCACAGCCGCACAGGTAGCCCTCCCGCCCTTGCACCCTTGAGACCCTGCCCACGACACGTGGTCCTGTGCAAGGTCTAGGGAGAGCTCGCCACCTGCACTCAGCTGCCTGGGAGGGGTCAGCCCTGTCACTTTGTGTCACCTCCAAGCCAGCAGCTGCATTGTCTTCATTATGGGGCACCCATGTCTCCACCCTCCACCCACACAACCAAGTGAGGTAGGCCCCGAGTAAGTGCAGTAACCCGAGTGGAGGGTAACGGAGCCTGGAAGTGCTACTGAACACAATGGGTGGTGGCCTGCTGGAGAATGTGCCATCAGAGCAGGTCTCCAAGTGCCATGGGCAAGGACTGTGAAGGAGCGTCCCCTCACCCCCAGGACCTATCACTGGCCTGAGGCCCCAAGCACCCCCTTCCAGCAGGGCTTGACTGCGGTTCGGGGGTGGGGGAGGCAGGAATTGCACGGGGACCCTGCAAACAGCATGAGGAGTCTGCCATGGTCAAGGGTAGGCTGCACGTGGGGCTGTGCCAGGCAACAAACCTGGGACATCGGCTTGGTCCCCAGGAGTGGGCAAGCCTCTTAGGTAGAGGTTCCTGCCAAGGCCCTTGGACTTCCTGAGACAGCACCAGAGGAGGCTGGCTGCCTGGTGGGAAGCGGGAGACCCCGGCACAGCCGATCCAGACCCCAGCCCTGCCCCGGTGTCTGGATCCTTAGGCAGCCCCAAGGGGCAAAACAAGAGCTGGCTTCCCATGCGCCAAAGCCTCCCTGGCCTGCCCTCTGCCTCCAGCCTAAACTCCCTGGCAGGGCAGGAGCGCCCGTTGCTTTGGGGCCCCCAAACTCCTTTCTGCCTCCTACAGAGTCTGGTGCTGCACCTGGCACCCCCACTTTGTCCCTCACCAGCACTTGCACAAATGGGCTAGAGGGCTGTGGGGACAGCTGGTTCCTTCTTTTACCTCTGGCTCCACCTGGTGGACCCTCTGAGGGCAGAGGCAGCATTCACCAAGGCCACACCACTTTATCAGAAGACACTGGTGCCAGGCCCTCCTCCTGTGACAACCAAGTCCCAGTCCAAGGAGAAGAGCCACCTCTATTGTGGCTGGAGCTGGGCCCAGCAGGCAGCCACCCCAAACCCCGAGGGAGTGCATCCTTACTGGGTAATCTTGTCTTGAACCCACTGGTCCGTCAGTCCCACGATGGCCCACCTAGAGGAGAAGGGAAGCACTGGGGCCGGCCTGTATGAGCTGCAGAGCAGCTCCCTCTTGGCATCCGTGGTGGCAGCACGGCCCCCACGCTGGCCAGAGCAGACGTCACTGGGGTGGGGGCTAGGCAATCTCCACTCCACAAGTGGAGAGATTAAATGAGGCAGCTTTCAGCTGCCAGCACACGGGCTGCCCCCTTACAAGGAGGACACAAAGGAGGGAAACTTTTAGGACAAGGGGTGGCAGGCCCAGTGTGAGCTGGGTAGCCACCGCTTTCTGGCCCCTACCTGCACATCCTGCTTGGACACAGGCGCCTGCCACTCTGGGCCTGGTTCCCTGGCTGCTCTCTGCTTTAGTCTTGCCTGGGCTGCACCTCCAGCCCCAGCATGTGGACAGAGGGCTGGTGCAGGACTGTGCTCACACGTCTGTGCTCGGGTGCCAGCTGACCCCGGCCTGTCCTTTTACCTCTCCGAGCTCCTCTCGCCACTTGCCACTCGGAGCCTAACAGATCCTACTCACACCCACCTACTTATCCTCCTGACTCAGGTCAAGGATGAATGACAGAGCTTTTAGGCCCCTTTAAAGCCTTCAAAGGGCACTGTCTCCAATGTCATCATTTCTCGATGAGAAAACAGAGACCCAGGCTGGGACCCGACCTCCCTAGCATTGTGATCACCCCATGACAAGTGTGACTTGCATCACAGATGTGATCAGTCACAAAAAGAGTATTCTATGTGCATTTCTGAGCTGAGAACAGCCCTTCTGCAAGCAGGACATCCTACAGAGGGTACGCTGTGCCATCTGATCCATGTGTACCTGCCTGCCCACCTCTTGAGTTTGCTGTGTGGGCTGTGAGCAGGTGCACTCCACATGCCTGAGTACTGTGCAGAGCAAGAGGCCAGGAGAGGCAGTTAACACATGCGCCAGGTATCCAGACAGATGGATGGACTTGTGGAAGGCTAATGTAAGGGCAACACAGGGCGCCTAAGGACTCCTGTCAATGTCTCCCACAGTGGTGTGCCCCTGACATACTCCTTGACCCCCTAACCTCATTCTGATCTTTCCATGTTTGCATTTTGTATCGTGTTATTTTGCATTTGTTCTTGTGAGGTTTCTGGAGTTTTCTGAAGGCATTTCAAGGGTGTAAGCTTCTAGTAGAGGACTCTCAAGAGTCACTGAGCACACAGTAGGTGCTCACTAGTGACATGGGCACCTGATGCAATCAGTGGTGTTCACACGTGCAGTGTGGAAATTGTTACCTCCATGCTACGAGAGAAGATACAAGGCTGAGAGGGTTATTTGCATGGCCAGGCACCTGGCTGAGAGCAGAGATGAGCTGAGAGGGCAACCACCCATGACAGCGCGCCTTCTAGACCCAATCACGTGCCGGGCAGCGGGGAGCCCTGCACTGGCACCCTGGAGGGCTGGCCCATTGGTGCCCCCCCACCCCAGCATGTCCGGCTGCTTGTTGGGTACGGCTGGCCCAAGGTTCTGACTGGGCATAGACATGGTCCCCACTGGAGGCAGTCAGAGCCAGAGTGGCCTCAGCAGACTGCCATCTCACAGGG
Organism: Orycteropus afer afer; assembly: GCF_000298275.1. Classification (NCBI taxonomy): domain Eukaryota; kingdom Metazoa; phylum Chordata; class Mammalia; order Tubulidentata; family Orycteropodidae; genus Orycteropus; species Orycteropus afer. Next base: position 158,938 of record NW_006922573.1, read on the forward strand.
GAGTGAACCAGGACCCAGAGCAGAAGGCTGTGGTTGTGGAGCAGGTGGCAGAGCCAGGCCAGAACCTAGGCTCTCAGCTCTTGTCGCCCGTTTCTAGATGCACCTGCGCTAACAGAGCTTGGCCAGTGGCCTCCTCCTCTGCACAGGGCTCCAGCATGCGGAGTGCACCTGCTCACAGCCCACCCAGCGAACTCAGGAGGTGGGCAGGCAGGTACACACGGGTCAGATGGCACCACTTTTACAGAGATGCCTCGGGAGGCTGCCTTGTTTAACCTCGTATTCATTATGTCACCTGAGTTTAACAGGCAGCAAGGCTAGGGCAGGAGCAGAAAGCGGGGAGCAGCACCTGAGCGCCATCTTCCGACCCACCACGTGCCCTCTGTACCCTGCAGTCTTCCTCTTCCTTGAGTTTGTGTGATACAACCTAAAACCACACAGGAAGAAACCTTGGGCTGTGTGCACTCCCAGAAAGGAGCTGTGTCTGGAGTTCCTGCCGGGGACAAGGGAGGCAGGGTGGTGATGCCGTTTGCCAGAACCGTGCCCCTGCTGCAAGATGCAGGTGCCTGGGGAAGGAAGCACCACAGGGCACTGACCTCTGCTGCGAGGCAAGACTCCACATACAAACACTGGCAAGGGGGCTACGTACCACAGCATGTCATTCAGATCCTTGGACATCATCCATGCCAAGTCAAACATCACCATGGCTGACTACAAGAGAGCAGAGAAGCCTGAGGCCATGTTTGCAGAGGGACACATGCTGCGACCCCACCCAGGGATGGTGCTGGCTGGAATCCATTGCGATGAGGGGCAGCAGTGCTCACTAGTCCAAGGAGAAGACTGAGTAACTGAACTGGCGTGTAGGCTCTCCTCTCCAGTTACAGAGTCACCAGGCGCCGCACGCGTCGTTGTGCGGCCAGGGAAGGCACCTGTACCCCAGGAAGTGCAGCCCTGTGAGCACTGGGATGGGGCCTCTACACACAGCTCCTTTGGCCCTCGGTGATGTTTTAAGTCTGGGTGACCCACTGTCTGCTGGACCCTGCACCCATGCTCTCCTGCTGGCTGGCTGATGGCCTGGTACACAGTCCCAGGAAGGCCAGGCCAGGCAGGCTTGTGGTTTCAGTTATCCAAGTATCAGAGGTGGAGGGAGGGTCTCGGGACCACCTGTGATGAAGGTCTTCCTAACAGCTGTCCAGATGGAAGCATTTCATTTCCTGTGAGCAGTGGGTCTGGGTTGTGTTAGAAGACTGCTAGAAGGTTCAGTGTCTTACTGAATGACACTTAGCCTTGAGACGCTGACTTTCCTTGCAGGGAGAGGATTCCCCTGGACTCGTCCTACTAACTGGAGGGAGATGGGCATCCACAGCTCACTGGCACCTTCTCTGGGTAGGCATCAATATCCTTTCCCTGACTGCTTAGAAACAGGGCAAAGGTATGATCTTTCCTAGGACAACAGGACTGTGACAATAAAAGGGACACTGGACATACAGTGCTAGGGGACAATGTTATACTGGAAACTTGCTTTCTAGGGCTACTTAAGGCCCTGAGCTATACCCAGCATTAATGGAGCTGACCACAAGTAGGTTTTCTATACTAAACCTCTTCCCAAAGATCACGTACCATGTGCCGTTGTACATCTGGGGTTTTATCTTCTTGCACAGAGACTGATACAGACTTGTTAATTATGGTGCTCAGTCTTTTTGATGATAAACGAAAACAATAAACCAAAACCCAACCCGGTTACTGTCAAGTCGATTCCAACTCTCCTTGGTGGTCCAAAAGGTAAGTGCTCAACTTCTAACCAGACGGTTTGGAAGGAAGGCCTGGTGACCTGCTTCCAAATGGCTAAAGCGCTAAAAACCCTACGGAGCATGGTGCTACTCAGTACACGAGGTGGGGGTGGGGAAGGTATGCGCAAAAGCAATAGCTGTTTCTTCATCGAGCACCTTGCAGGTGCTCCGGCCCACTGTAACAAGTGAAATGAGGACAACTTCTTCATTGTATGGGGGGAGGTCAGGCTCAGGTCACACAGTGCCAAGTTGTGAAGCAAGAATTCAACCAGGCTTTCATTTGGTCATTCCTCACATTCTAGGAAATTTATCCTGAGAGCTAGAATTTTAGGGTGAATTGCACATATTCATACTTACTGATGTCCCATGATATTCATACTGCTCATAGTCAAAGAGGATTTCTCTTCTGTAATGGTATAAAATGGATGTATTCAGTAGGAAGTAATACAGTACGCATGACGTTTTAGAAAAATGTTACAACTTGACAGCATTTGAAGAAATGCAAATTAAATCATGGTCCCCCGGTGGTGCACATGGTTTGTGTTCCACCACCAACCTAAAGACTGATGGTCTGAACCCACCCAGCAGCACTGCCGAGGATCAGCCTGGGATCTTTTCCCGTGTTGTTGTTGTTGTTAGTTGTTGCTGAGTACATTCTGACTTGCAGTAACCCCATGTGTACAGAGTAGAATGCTCCATAGAGTTTGACCTTTCAGAAGCAAGGTGTTTGTGCCACCCAGGTACTCCTCTGTCAAGGTAACAGCCAAGGAAACCCCGTGGAGCACAGTTCTATATGAGTCTCCAGGAGTCAGAATCCACAAGACGGCGACTGACAATAAACATTCTCTCACTCCTCGATTCTTTGGTAGAATGTCTATTTACAGCCTTGGGAAAGCATAGTGAAACTGACACACACTACTTGCGGCTATGTAAATGGAAAAATCCCAGAATCCCAAGATAAAAATTCAAAGGAACAAATCAAAACAAGATTTGATATGTACAGTTACTCATTGCATCCTTATGTGCAAATGGCAAAATACTGGAAGTAACCTATAGACCAAAAAGGAGGGGCATTGCCAACAAAGAACTATGCAAAATGGTTACGGTTAAGGGAGGAATGTAAAATTAGACGACTATCAAAAACCAAACTCACTGCCGTGGAATCGGATCCAACTCATAGCAACCCCTCCTTGGGTTTCCAAGGCAGTATCACTACAAAAGTAGATTGCCCAACCTTCCTTCGGAGGAGTGGCTGGTAGATTTGAACCGCCACCCTTCTGACGGTTAGCTGTCAAATGCCTCAGGCACTACGCCACCAGAGCTCCCATACAGTGATGTATATAATGATGATGTAAAACTGTGTAAGAACAGATAACCCAGGAGGAGAACTCTAAGCCTGAAAAGACTCTGTGCATTATTAGTGGTCACCAGTGGTGGGAGGGAGGGAAAGGGTAAGCTCTTACTTGGGGATTGAGTTTAGGCGAATGGTGGTAGAGCATTTTGGAAAAGTACAGCAATAATGGTGTTGTTGTTGTTGTTGTTATGTGCCGTCGAGTCAATCCCGACTCCTAATGGTGGTACAACATGAAAAATGTCATTAGTGTCCCTGAGCTGTAAATGGGGGTGCTGATATGTTGGCAAATGTCTTGTGTAAAATTTAAAAAAAAACAACATTCTTTGGCTTAGGTAGTGAGATTATGGATTACATTTTCTCTCCTTTACTTCTTGAAATGTTTTCCCATTGTCTGTATAAAGATAAAGAGAAGTTTAACAAGAAATGGACCACCCTGTTTGCCTATTGAGAACATAAGCAGAGGCCGGGTGGCATGTATGTCTCTAGGTGCCCTGAGACGTGAGAACCAAAGGGAGTTTCCTGTTGGGGACTGTGGGTCTGTGGTCTGGGCTTGTCTACTCTCATGAGGTGTGGCCTTCTCCCCACGCTACAGGGGTGAATGCCCACAATTGAAACAACGGGGACTGGAGGCAGAACAGCTCCGTGAGACCTCCGGGGACTGGACTCAGCAAAGAATTCCCCTGTACGCAGCTCAAGGGCAATACTGCACATTCACTTCAAACTGGAAAAATCTTTACAGTATTTTTACTTTAAAGCACTGTAATTTCATAATTTGTAATATGAAGTAGAATTATTGATAGCTTACTTTCCTTTTCATAGGTTTCTATGAAAAGCTCTACATAATTGGCATCTATTTTTATTATAAAGAGTTTGAAACAAAAGTATCTACCTCTGGAAAACTTTAGAAAAATAAAGAACCAGGGTCCATCACCCTAACAGATGGCTTGTACCTGTGAGACCTTTGGGCCCAGGCTGCCATGCCTGGGTCAGTGGTGACACAGCCTTCTTCATGCAGGGGCCACATGCTCAGGCTGGACAAGTGGCTCTGGGCTCTAAACTAAACACTTTACTCTAAAACTGAAAAAGATGCACAGCCTCCCAGGAGCATGCAGGTGTGGGTGGCACCCAGTCCCTCCGGAGGAACTGGCTTCTGGACACTAGAGTGTTGCTTCCAGCTGTGGGGTGCTGTTCCCAGACGGTGAGGTGCTGTTTCCAGCCACAGGGAAAATGCTCCTGGACAGTGGGGTACTACTCCTTGATATGGGGGTGCTGCTTCACACAGACTCACCTCCGGGCCTCCCACGCTCTTCGCTCCCTCCTCTTCATGGTCTGCTCCACCATTTCCTGGCACAGGAACAAAGAGAACAAAACGCCAGGGATTTATCCTCACAGCCTAAGAAGTCTCTGATTTGGCAAAGGCCACGAAGCTCAGACCCCTGAGGGAAAAACCTGGGCCACCCTGGGCTCGAGAGCCGTCTGGTGCTAAACAATGGCCCAGGTCCCTTCCGACTCATGGGCACTGCCGACACCTTGGAGAGAAGGGAGGGAATGTTTCATAAGCACCTGCTCCAGGCGAAACTCTGGGTGAGCCCCTCGCAGCTCTTCATCGCCACCTCCCATCGCGTGACCCGGGGCAAGCCACTCACTCGCCTCATACCAGTTTCCTCATTGGCATGAACAAGAGTTGGTGTTTCTCAGGAGTCCTTGGGTGGTGCCAATGCCCACGTGCCCAGCTGCTCACTGAAGGCTTGGTGATTCAAGACCACCAGAGGGGCCTCAGAAGAAAGGCCTGGTGGTGTGCCTCCCAAACAGGAGCCCTTACAAACCCTGTGGAGCACAGCTGTACTCTGACACACACAAGGCTGCCAGGACTTGGCACCAACTCAACAACAACTGGTTAACTGCTTAATGTTTCTTACATTCTACCATATGCCGGTCACTGTTCTAATTTTACAAGCACAATCTCATTTAATTCTCAAAACAAAGGATGAGATTTTACGTCGTTTGAAAAAACCCTTGGTCTCAAGACTTACGCTTTTGGGAATATGGCGTAGATGCACTTCTCCCTATCTCTCACACTAAATATGACCAAAAGCCTTGGACATTATATATCAGACAAACAAAAGAAGACCAGGAAAGGCAGAGATGGGGGCACACCAGCTGAGATGTTGGGACCCAAGGAATGACAGACGTGGCAGTAAGTTTACAGCAGACAAAGGAGAAAACAAAATCAAAGACTATAAGGCAATTCTCAGCTTTGAAGGACACAAGCTTTCAGCTTTCTTTGAGTTTTCTTCTTGCCTTATGTATCCTAGATACAGAGCTGAAGAAGCCAGCAACCTGGAAACACCGACAGGTACAGACAAAAAGCCACGACAAAAGTCTGCTTTCTCTGGTCAAAAGGCCAAGGAAGGGGACAGCCAAGCAAGATAGAAAACTTTAAGACAGTAACTGCTCTACTCTGGCCTAACACCACAAAAAAAGCCAGGGCCCTGTGCCCTCCAACACCTGCAAAAGCCATATGAGAGCCCAGTATTCCATCCTTGGGGAGTTGTGATACCTCTAATACACGGCTAGGCTAGGTCACAGAAGGCCAAGGAGGGAGCTGGGACTTCCATTGTCTACTGGTAATGAAGAGGCGGCCCCTCGGTGTCAACAGAGGCCAAGTGGTGAGGCTGACCTTCCACTTCCACCTGGCAGTAAAGGAGCCATGCCCCGCCTCCACTGCTGGAGTGGTATCAGAGAAAGCCAGCTACAATACAAGGTTTAAACAAGACCTAGAGTCTTGTAACGTAATACAAAAATGTCCAGGTTTCATGTGAAAATCACTTGTCATACTAAGAACCAGGAAGATCTGAAACTGTATAAAAAAGACAATATCATCAGATGCCTACACGGAGAGGACAGGGCTGTTAGAATTTTCTGACAAAGATTTTAAAGCAGCCATGACAAAAATACTTTCATGAGCAGTTACAAATGCACCTGAAGCAAATGAGAACAGGCAGTCTCAACGAAGAAAGAGTCTCAAAGAAGAAACAGAAGATATGAAGAACCAAACGAAAAGTTTAGAACTGAGAAATATAAAAACCAAAACCAATGGTGGATGGGTACAAGAGCAGAAATGAGGGGCCAAAGGAATCAGTGAACTGGAAGAGAGGACAATCGATATTGCCAGTCTGAATAGAGTGAAAACACCCGCAGGGACTGGTAGGATTATAACAAAAGATGTAATATTCATATTGTAGGATCCTGGAAGGAGAAGAGAAAGAGGGTGGGGCTGATAAAGCTCACAAAGAAAGAATGGTTAAAAATTTGGTAAGAGACATAAACCTACATATACCCACTCCTCACTGATCAACATGGTTAGGTTCCAAAGACCATGTCATTATGTGGAAATTGGCATTATGCGAAAATGCATCATGACCCTATTAGAACACAAGATGGAATATGACCATGTCAGTACGTAACTGCCAAATTACATCATTACATAACTGCCAAACCATGGAGAATCATGGCCTAGCCAAGCTGAAAAATCACCTTAACCATCATAGCCAGCATTACACTTGCCTTGTAGCTTGGCACTTGTTACTGCCAGGAGTACATCATCAATGCAAAAAATAGCTGGGCAGATTTTATTTTATTATTGTTTAAATGTGAAACATCAGATAACAAGAGAGTTGATAAGTGAAGTGTAGGTGTATTTAAGAAGTTGAGAGAAGCCGGAACAGGGAAAACATAAAGAAATTCACACTGACACATAATAATTAAACTCCTCCAAACTGAGCAAAAGAAAAAAAAGACAAAAAACTTGAAAGCAGCAAAAGAAAAAAACACCACCTTTCCTATAGGGGAAAAAATAATTCCAGTCAATTCTCAGAAACCATGAAGGTCAGAAAGAAGCGATACCATATTTTTCAAGTCCTGAGCAAAAAGAAAGGAGCTCTGGCGGTGCAGTGCTCAAGGCAACTGACTGCTAACCAGAAGGCTGATGGTTCAAACCCATCAACCACTCTACGGAAGGAAGATGGGGCAATCGACTTCCATAAAGATTTATGGCCTCAGAAACCAATGGGGGTTGCTATGAGTTGGAATCGACTCGATGGCAGTAGGTTTGGTTCAGTTTTTGGTTATCAGAAAAAAGAGCTGTTAACCCAGAATCCTACACACAGCAAAATTTATTTTGCAGAAATGAAGGGGAAATCATGACATTCTCAGAAAGAAAAGTAAGAGAATTTGTTGCCAGTAGACCTACCTCAAAATAATAGCTAAAGAAAGTTGTGTAAACAGAAAGAAAATGAAAAAAAAAAAAAAAAAAGAAAGAAAGAAAAGAAAAGAAACTTTGGAATGTGAAGAAAAGATGAACCAACAAACAAAACTTTGGGTAAATATAATGTTTCTCTTGAGTTGTATAATTATGTATGATGGGTGAAGCAAAAATTGTAACACCAATATGGTTTTAAGTGTATGTACAGGAAATATTTAAGAAAATTATATCATAAACAAGGAGGAGTAAAGGGACCCAAAGGGAAGTAAGATAAAATGATACCAGTGAACTGGTAAGTTTTATATATGTAATGTGATACCCAGAGCAGCCACTAAAAAATCTAAACAAGAAGGTATGCTCAAAAACACTACAAATATGACTCCTACCTCACAACGTTTACAAAAATTATATTATAAGAGCCAAAACCATAAAACTCTTAGAAAAAAACATATGGGTAAAGTTTCAAGAAATTGTTTTTGAAAATGGATCTTAGGTCACCAAAAGCATGAGCAACAATAGAAAAAAAATTATAAACTGCCTTCATTAAAATTAAAAACTTTCATGCATCAAAAGACTTTATCAAGAAAGTAAACAACATACACACACATATTTATTGCAGTATTATTCATAATAGCATAAAGATGGAATCAATCTAAGTGCCCATCAATGGATGAATGGATAAGTCAAATATGGTACATGCATATGACGGACTACTACTCAGCAATAAAGAAAAATGACTTCCGGAAACATTTTGGAACATGGATGAACCTGGTGGCATTATGCTGAGTGAAATGAGTCAATCACACAAAAAACAAATATTGTATGGTTTCACTTTTATAAAATGATATGAACCAGTAAATACATAGAAATGAAATGTCCATTAGAACTCTGGTGGTGTAGTGGATAAAGCATTTGGCTGCTAACCAGAAGGTCAGCAGTTCAAACCCACCAGGTGCTCTGCAGAAGGAAGATGGGGTAATCTACTTCCATAAAGGTTTACAGCATTGGAAACCCAGTGGGGGTTGCTATGACTTAGAATCGCCTTGATAGCAGTGAGTTTTTTGAGAATGTTCATTAAATTAAAAGACAGAAAACGAATAAAAGACCATAAAGAATGTCAGAAAAGACTCTGCAACTTGCTATGGAAAGGAAAGTGAGTCCTAAAGCAAAAGAAGAAATGATGAGTTAAAAAAGCTGAACAAAAGATTTCAAAGGGCAACTCAAGAAGACTAGATAAAGTGCTATAATGAAATGTGAAAAAGACCTGAAGTTAAACAATCAAAGGGAAGAATACGCTTGGTATTTCTCAAGTTGGAAGAACTGAGGAAATAGTTCAAGCCTCAAGGCTTGGAAGTTTTCCTCAACTCTTCCAGCTTGAGAAATGAAGGATTCTATGGGCAATATATTGAATGATTCAAGAAGCATCAAAGGAAGATGGAAGGAACACAGAGTCACTGTACCAAAAGGAAGTGGTTGATGTTTAATCATTTCATGAGGTGGCATATGATCAAGAACTGATTGTATTGAAGGAAGAAGTCTAAGCTGCACTGAAGAAATTGGTGAAAAACAAGGCTCCAGTAACTGATGGAATACGCAATGTGATATTTCAACAAATGGATGCAGTTGGCCAGGTAGCTGACTTCAAGTTTCTTGACATAAATAAGTGAGCACCTCTAGCTCACTTACTTATGTCAAGAAACTTAAAATCAGCCACCTGGCCAACTGACTGGAAGAGATCCATATTTGCGCCCATTCCAAAGAAAGGTGATGCAACAGAATGTGTAAATTATTGAACAATATCATTAATGTCATACACAAGTAAAATTTTGCTGAAAATAATTCAAGAATGCTTGCAGCAGCATATTGGCAAACAACTGCAAGCAATCTGAGCTGGATTCAGAAGAGGAATTGGAACAAGTCTTGCTGATGTCAGATGGATTTTGGCTGAAAGCAAAGAATACCAGATAGATGCTTATTTGTTTTACTGACTATGCAAAGGCATTTGACTGTGTGGATGATGATAAATTACAAATAACATTGCAAAGGATGGGAATTCCTTAACACTTAATTGTGCTCATGAGGAACTTGTACAAAGACCAAAAGGCAGTAGTCAGTCATTCAGACAGAACAAGGGGACACTGAATGGTTTAAAATCAGAAAAAGTATATGTCAGGGTTCTATCCTTTTACCATACTTTTTTTTTAAATTGTGCTTTAGGTGCAAGTTTACAGAGCAGAGTTTGTTTTACATTTTACATTTTTTGTACGTTTGGTTTCACTACCCAAATACCATCCCCAACCCTAACCCATTCTCCTCCCCTCTCTTTCCAATAACTGTCCCCCCATGCCCCTCATAATCATGCACTCCTGTGTGTCCTGCATTTCCTCCATGTGAATGTTGCCTCTCTAGTGCCCCATGGTCGATCGCTCCAAAGGAGGCATCTCCATAGAGTATGTAGGTACATCACCCTGCGTTGAGCGGTCTGCATGTACATCTTATTTACTATTGGGCTGAGAGCCAGCCTCTGGGAGTGAGTTTTATTCCAGGCCCAAAGTGTATCCCAGGGCCATAGTAGTGGGGGTCCCACCAGACTCCATCAACCAATAATTCTCGTCATTATTGTGTTTTTGGATTTTATTCCATGGTTTTCCTCCCATGCTATCCAGGATCTCCAGTTTTGATCTTTTCCCGAGTGATTGGCATAGGTAGCAGGGCACCATCTAGTTCTTCTGGTCTTGTGGTCCATCATGTTCTAAGGCTGATTGCTTCCAAATGCTCTTGGTTTCTTGCACTCTTCTTCACTTCTGACGATAGGAGACCATTAACTGCATCTTAGATGGTCACTTGAAAGCTTTTAAGACCCCAGTTGCTACTCACCAATGAAATGTTGTGGAAGATTTTTATGTACTTTGTTGTCCCAATTGAGTCTGGTGTCCCCCAATACTATAGTCCTGAGTTGGTAGATCTGTTGGATCTCTCTCCCACAGTGTCTGGCTGTCTGTGAGGAATTTCTCTATGTCTGTCTTCTGTTGTTTCTGTAAGGATTACGGGTATTTTGTATCACTACTATCTGTCCCAGATTAGCCTCAGCTGAATCTATCCTTGGTCTAGAGTATAATCCTGTTCACTGACCCACATCTGATCTTCTCAGATGTTTACGTGTTTATCTGTAGCCTGATGTTTGGTGTTAATGGTAATGAAGTATTGTGGATATACCGGTATTAGCCTCTGTTGTCCATACATTATGTGCACAATTCGGTGTCCTCCCTTTCCCTAATGTTATCATGGTAGTTACAGATTCTTTCCATACCATTCCTCGCCTTACACACGTCAGCATGTAGCCCTCAACTAGCCCGAAATTATTCCTTCCTTTTCCCTCCCCACCCCGGCAACCTACAAAGAGAGTTCCCTTCCTTAAGAAAGTCCTTCTTTGTCTTTTTACAGTAATAGGCTCGTACAATATTAGTCCTTCTGTGACTGACTCATTTCACTCAGCACAATGTTCTTCAGGCTCATCTACATTGTGAGATGATACACATATCTTTCATTGTTCTTTAACGTACATAGTATTTCATTGTATGAATGTACCATAGTTTGGTTATCCATTCATCTGTTGATGGGGATTTAGGTTGTTTTCATCTCTTTGGTATAGTGAATTGTGCTGCAACGAACATAGGTGTGCATGTCTGTTCATATCCTGCCTCCTATCTCTTTAGGATATATTCCTAGTAATGGAATTACTGGGTCAAATGGTATTTCTATTTTCAGTTTTTTAAAGAAACGCCATATTGTTTGCCACAATGGTTGTACCATTTTACAATACCATCAGCAGCACACAAGAGTTCCAATCTCTCCGCAACCTCACCAGCATTTGTTATTTTCTGTCCTGTTGAACTTTGCTATTATTGCTGGGATGAGGTGATATCTCATTGTCATTTAGATTTGCATCTCTTTGATGACTAAAGATTGCGAGCAATTCCTCATGTGTTTGTTGGCCGCCAGCATATCGTCTTTAGTGAAGTGTCTGTTCATGTCTCTTGCCCATTTTTGAATTGGATTGTTTGTCTTTTTGGTGTTGAGGTACTGAAGTTTTCTATAGATTTTGGAGATAAGTCCTTTGTCAGATATGCAAATAGGCAAATATTTTCTCCTAGTCTCTAGTCCTCTTTTTACCCTTTTGACAAAGTCTTTTGATGCACATAAGAATTTGATTTTTAAAAGGTCCCAGTGATCTAGCTTCTCTTCTACCTCCTGTCCATCCTGGGTTATGTTTGATAGTCTATTTATGCTGTAAATTAGGGCTCCTAGATTTGCCATAAGGAGCTCTGGTAGCATAGTGCCTAAGGCACTTGACTGCTAACCAGAAGGCTGGCGGTTCAAACCCACCAGCCGCTCCTCGGAAGGAAGGTTGGGCAATCTACTTCCGTAGTGATACTGCCTCGGAAACCCAAGGAGGGGATGCTATGAGTCGGGGCCGACTCGACGGCAAATAACAACAACAACAACAGATTTGCCCCTATTTTATCTTTGATGAATTTTACAGTTTTGGGGTTTACATTTAAGTCTTTGATCCAATTTGAATTTGTTTTTGTGTATGGGGTGAGGTATGGGTCTTGTTTCATTTTTTGGCGAGTGGATATTCAATTTTGCCAGCACCATTTGTTAAAGAGGTTATGTCTTCCCCATTTAATGGATTTTTGGTCCTTTGTCAAAGACCAGCTGTCCATAAATGGATGGATCTATTTCTGGACTTTCAATTCTGTTTCATTAGTCTCTCTATCATTGTACCAATACCATGCTGTTTTGACTACTACGGCTTATAGTAGTTCTTAAGATCTGGGAGTGTGAGACCTCTGACTTTGTTGTTGTTATTCAAAAGTGTTCTACTTATCCAAGGTCTCTTTCCATGTGAAATTGTTGTTGTTATGTGCCGTCGAGTCAGACCTGACTCATAGAGACCCCTCTTTGGGTTGCTGAGGCAGTATCACTACAGAAGTAGATTGCCCAACCTTCCTTCCAAGGAGTGGCTGGTGGGTTTGAACTGCCAGCCTTCTGGTTAGCGGTCAAGTGCCTTAGGCACTATGCTACCAGAGCTCCCATATGAAATTCGTAATTGTTTTTTCCATGTCCTTAAAAAATTTTGTTGGTGTCTGGATCAGGATTCCATTAAATGTGTAGATTGCTTTAGGTAGTATTGACATTTTCACAATATTCAGTCTACCTATCCATGAATAAGCCAAGTTCTTCCATTTATGTAGATCCCTCGTTGTCTCCTGTAGTAGTTTTTACAGTTTTCTTTGTATAGGTCTTTTGTGTCCCTGTTAAGATTTACTCCTAGATATTTTATCTTTAGCTATTGTAAATGATATTGTTTCCCTTATTTCCTTTTCAGAGGTCTCTTTGTTGGTGTACAGGAATCCAACTAATTTTTGTATGTTGATCTTGTGTCCTGCCACTTTGCTGAACCTATAAGTTCCAGTAGTTTAGGTAGGTCATGTGATTCCAGAAACTTGTCCATCTCTTCTAGGTTCTTAAATCTGTTGGAGTACAGTTTTTCATAATACTCTATCTTTTTTATTTCAGTTGGTTCTGTTGTGATGATACCCTTTTCACTTACTATTCTTGTAATTTGCACCTTCTCTTTCTTTTCGTTAGATTTGCCAATGGTTTCTCAATTTTGTTAATCTTTTTGAAAAACCAGCTTTATGTTTTGTTGATTTTCTATTTTTTTTTTTTTTGCTTTATTTATTTCTGCTCTGATCTTTATTATTTCTTTACTTGTAGATACTGTAGGATTCCTTTGTTGTCCTTTTTCTAATTGTTGGAGTTGTTGAGTAAGAATATTGATTTTGTTTTCTTTCCTCTTTTTTGAGGTATGCATCTATCACTATAAACTGACCTCTGAGTACTGTTGTTGCTGTGTCCCATAGGTTTTGGTAAGACAAGTCTTCACTCGTTTGTTTCTAGAAATTTTTCTTATTTCACTTTTTATTTCTTCTATGATCCAGTAGCTTTTGAGCGGTGTATTGTTCAGCTTCCACATGTTTTGATGCTTTGTCTTGATCGTCCTATTATTAATTTCTAATTTTATAGCATTGTGGACCAAGAAGATGCTTTGTTTTTGAATTTATTGAGGCTTGTTTTAGTCCTAACATATGGTCTTTTGTTGTTGTTGTTATGTGCCATCGAGTCGGACCTGACTCACAGTGACCCCTCCTTGGGTGTCCGAGACAGTATCACTATGGAAGCAGATTGCCTCATCTTCCTTCTGAGGAGTGGCTGGTGGGTTTGAACCTCCAGCCTTCTGGTTAGCAGTCAAGTGCCTTAGGCACCACGCTACCAGAGCTATTCTGGAAAATGATCCACATGTACTGAAGAATGTCATTATGCTTTTGTTGGATGGAATGCTCTGTATGTGTCTATGAGGTCGAGTTGCTTGATTGTGCTGTTTAGTTCTTCCGTATCTTTGTTGAGTTTTTTCCTAGTTGATCTGTCCCTCCTCGAAAGTGGTGTTAAAGTTTCCTACTACTATTGTAGAGTTGTCTCTTTTCCCTTTGACTTCAGTTAATATTTGCTTCATGTATTTTGGAGCACTTTCACTGGGTGCATAAATATTTATTATTGTAATGTCTTCTTGGTCAATTGTCCCTTTCAGTGACTTTCTTTGTCTCTTCTGTTGTTTTCCACCTTAAAGTCTATTTTATCAGAATAATGCCACTCCTACTCTTTTTTGGTTACTGTTGGCTTGGTATATTTTTTTCCACCCCTTAACTCTCTCTCTCTCTCTTTTTTTTTCATTAGGATTTGGGTGAAGATTTACAGAGTAAATTCACTTTTCATACAGCAGTTCACATATACTTTGACTCATGTCATTCACCAAAATTTACAATGCAGCAGCTCCCCTCCCACTTCCTCCCCATAGTTACCTCCTCCCAGTGTCCGTCCCTTCATACTCTTCTGCACCCTGAGCTATCTCCCTGTGCATAAGCAGCCCTTCCTTCTCCCATGATTGTTCTCTCCA
>NW_006922573.1:175830-194829 GCF_000298275.1 Orycteropus afer afer
ATACTTTGTCTCATGTCATTGACCACAGTTTACCACAATGCAACAGCTCCCCTCCCACCTCCTCCCCATAGCCACCTCTTCCCAGTGTCCATCCCACCATACACTCTTGGAGTGAATTCTTGTCTCTATATTTTTGGAACAGTCTGTTCTATGAGGACACTGTCCTGTTTTCCTCTCCATTTGGAAGTTTTGTATCTACAACTTTTATTCCCTTTATTTGGTTAGTTGCTGTTGCCGTGTGCAGAATGACTTCCTTGATTTTTAGTGTACAATGTTTTATGGTCTTATTTTTAGTGTCTGTTTCTGATTTGGTTTTAGTGTTGCTGTCATGTCTCCTGATTTTGTTGTTCTCTGTTGTGGGTTCTGTACTGGAAGGACTTCCTTAAGCATTTCATGTAGAGTTGGTCTGGTTTTCACAAAATCCTTTATTTCTGTTTGTCTGAGAATGTCTTGATTTCGTCCTCATATTTGATGACAATTTAATTGGATATAGGATTTTTGGTTGGAAGTTCTTTTCCTTCAGTGTTTTATATATGCCATCCCATTGCCTTCTTGTCTGAATGGTTTCTGCTGAGTAATCAGAACTCAGCCTGTTTGATTATTATAAGTAATATTTATTTTGTCCCAGGCAGCTTGCAAGATTCTTTCTTTGTCTTTGGTTTTGGAGAGTTTGATTATGGTATGCCTCAGTGTTTTTCTCTTGGGATCAATCCTATATGGGGTTCTTTGAGCTTCTTGAACAAGTATCTTTTCTTCCTTCATGATATGGAGGAAGTTTTCTGTTAGTAGGTCTTCCACAGTTTTCTCAGTGTTTTTTTTTTTTTTTTCACCTCTTCTTGTTCTGGAATTCCAGTGAGGCGTATGCTGTTTCTTTTCATGTCGTCCCATAAAACTCTTAGGTTCTCTTTATTTCTCTTAAATCTTTGTTCTGATTTTTCTTCATACAGGTTGGACTCCAGGAATTTATCTTATAGTTGGGAAGTGCATTCCTCAGCCAGTTCTAGCCTATTCTTTTGTGCTCACACTGTGTTGTGTAATTCTGTAATTTTGGTATTTATCTTCTGGATTTGTAACTGCTGTTTTTGTGTGAGTTCTGATTGTGTATTAGTCTTATTATTTTGTTCTTGAATGGTTTTCCTGAGTTCTTCCAGGATACTGTCTGTGTTCTCCTTGATTCTGTTTGGGGTTTCCTTAAGCTCTTGAAGAGTTCTATAAACACACCTTTTAAATTCCTTCTCGGATAATTCTATTGCTTCCTCTTCCTCCATGTTTAATGAGATTTTTGTTTGGAATTTTATTTCTATTGTCTTATCCTGTTTTTTTTTTTTTTTTTTTTAGGTTGCCTGTTTTTTCCTAGACGTTTTGAGGTTGTCTTTAACTGTTAGTTATGTATTGATTTGTTTTGTCTTCATTTTATGATTTAATATGTTTGCAAAGGTGGAGCTGGTGTATTTTATTGTTTTGGTTATTAATTCAGGTGTGCTGGTTGCTCTGCAGTTTTCTTTGAGATGATGGAATCACTCTCTGGAATGTGAATGCAGGTCTCTGTTTGTCATGAAGGATGTTTAGGATTTGAGCCAGGAGGTGCTTTGGTGGCTTAATGTGGTTTTTCTATTCGATGAGGCAGGGGAGAGGCAGGGAAAGGAGGAAGAGAAAAAAAAAAAAAATCTCCAAGGCACCATTAGCCTTTTCCAGGGCTTTGAGTAGGCTGGTAATGATGATGTTATACTGTTACTCACAGGCCCGCAGCTCAAGTTTGGCAAAGACCCCAATGGTTAGGGGGCTGCCACTTTCTGCCAGGTTCAGACAGCTGCGAAAACCCTGTACTATAGGCCCCTCTGTCTAAAGTTGTTCTGGAACAGCTGCCCTGATCTGCAACGCAAGTTCGTCCCAGGGCTCTCCCACCTGTGTTGTTTCCTTCTCTGCTCCCAATTCAGCAGCACTCGGAGCCGCTGGGGTCTCTGCTCCCTCCCAGTGGTCCTGCTTTTCTCTCCTTTCTAATTCTATTCCCTTGAGTTTGGCGTACTCTGATTAATGAGCTGTTCAGAGTGCCAGAATCCCTACTTCAAACTGCTGCACCTAGTTTTTCAGGCACTAAGATGCTGGAGAGAACTAACATGCGGGCTACAGGTAAGATGCCCTCTTCCAAGTCCCTTTCACCATATTTATATAATCTATTCTGAGCAAATAATCTGAGAAGCTGGAGAATATGAGAATGTGGCATCAGGATTAGTAGAAGATTGTTAATAACCTGCAATATGCAGATGACACAACCTTGCTTACTGAAAGGAAGAAGACTTAAAGCACTTACTGAAGAAGATCAAAGACCGCATACAGTCTTTAGTATGGATTATACCTCAACATAAAGAAAACAAAATCCTCACAATTGGACCAAAAACCAACATCATGATAAACAGAGCAAAGATTAAAGATGTCAAGGATTTCATTTTACTTGGATTCACAATCACTGCTCATGGAAGCAGCCGTCATGGAATCAGGTGATGTATTGCATACATCACCAGGCATACGTGTTGCAAAAGACCTCTTTAAGGTATCAAAGAGCAAAGATGTTACTTTGAAAACTAAGATGCACCTGACCCAATCCATGGTATTTTCAATAGCCTCATATGTATGTGAAAGCTAGACAATGAATAAGGAACACCAAAGAAAAGTTGCATTTGAATTGTGTTGGTGAAGAAGACTAAAAGCATCATGGAATGTCAGAAGCATGAACAAATCTGCCTGGAAGAAGTACAGCTGGAATGAATGTTCCTAAGAGATGAGAATGGTGAGACTTTGTCTCACTTACTTTGGTCATGTTGTCAGAAGAGACCAGTCCTGGAGAAGGATATCATGCTTGGTAAAGTAGGTCAGTGAAAAAGGGGAAGAACCTCAATGAGATGGACTGATACAGTGGTTGCAACCACGGGCTAAAGACTAGCAGTGGTTGTGAGGATAGCACAGGACCGGGCAGGGATTCGTTCTGTTGTACACGCTATGAATCAGAATTGACTCAACAGCACCTAACAACACAACGTTCACTAGTAGTTACCAGGGATTGTGGGGAGGAAGGGAGAGAATCCACTCTCTAGATAGTAGACACTTGCTTTTTTTGGTGATGAGAAAGGTAACATTGAATGAGAGTAAAGATAAATGATGCCACTAAAATGTACATAGAAAAAACCTGTTGGTAATTGCTATGGTGTGTAATTTTGAAGCAACAAAAACAACCAAAAAATACATGTGCAAGTATATATATAGGCATATATGTGAGTGTTGTTAGGTTCTGTCGAGTTGGCTCCAACTCATAGTGACCCTGTGTACAACAGAACAAAACTCTGCCTGGTCCTGTGCCACCCTCATAATCCTTGCTATGCTTGAGCCCATCGTCACAGCCACTGTGCCAATCCATCCCATTGAGGATCAACCCCTTTTTCTCTGACCCTCTAATTTACCAAGTCTGATGCTCTTCTCCAGAGACCGGTCCCTTTTGACATGTGACTATATATAGGTATAAATAGATGTATGCACATGTATGTGCCTTTATGTGACTGTATGCACATATGTTCATATATAAAGCACATAAGGGGCACAGTTACAGGTATTTCTTAGACATAACTGGACACCTCATGGGATTGGTTTTCTGGATGTGAAAGACCGGACCATAGTTTCATGGGACATCTTAATCGGTGCACATAATATAGTTTGTAAAGTTTATGCTCTATATCCTAGTTTGGTGAGTAGGGTCTGGGGTATTGGATGGCAAGCAGCCATCTAAGATACAGCTATTGGTGTCCACTCATCAGGAGCAAAAGAGAAAGAAGAAAACCAAAGACTCAAAGAAGAAACAAGTTACAGGACAAATGGTCTACATGAACCATGGCATCATCTACCCCAAGACCAGAACTAGATGGTGCCCAGCTACTATTGTTGTTGTAGTTAGGTGCCGTCAAGTTGGTTCCGACTCATAGTAACCCGAGGTACAACCAATGAAACACCACCATCCTGCACTATCCACTACTGACCATTATCAACAGGGCCACAATAGATGAATCCTGGTGGAATGGGAGAAAAATGTGGAAAAGAACCTCAAATTCCTAAAACAACAACAACAAAAAGACCTACTGGGGTGGTTGAGACTAGAAGACTCCCTGAGACTACTGCCTTGAGACATTCTTTAAATGTCAAAATGAAATCAACCCCCTGAAGTCACCATGTAGCTAAATAATAGATTGCCTCACAAAATAAAGATTATCACCTATAAGTACTGTTCTCCTTTAAAAAGTCACCTATATGAGACCAAATAGTCAACAACTACTTTAAAACAAAGATGAGAATGTAAGGGGGCAGGGAAACTAGATTAATGGAAATGTAACAACCAAAATGGAAATGATGAGAATTTTCACATATTGTGAAGAATGTAACCAATGTCACTGCACAACTTGTGTAGAAATTGTCGAATGGGAACCTAACCAAAACTCAAACTCACTGCCATCAAGTTGATTCCAACTCATAGTAACCCTAGAGGACAGAGTAGAACTGCCCCATAGGGTTTCCAAGGGTATAAATCTTTACAGAAGCAGACTGCTTCATCTTTCACCTGTGGAAGGGCTGGTAAGCTCAAACTACCAAACTTTTGGTTAACAGCTGAACGCTTTAACCACTGCACAACCAGAGCTCCTTATGGGAAACTAAACTGCGGTGTAAACCTTCATCACAAACACAATAAAATACTAAAAACAAAAGCATGTCCAGCACCAAGGATCAGGAGCTAGTAGGGCAGGCAACTTCTTTACCAGTAGCAACGAACACTAGAATGAAAGATCTCTTTTACCTGCAATTCTGCCCCCAGCAGCAGTGGCTGGTGTTGGGCAGAGCCCTTTCATAGGCCGAGCCCCAGATCAACGAGGACTCAAGACCCATGTGCTACAAACACTCATGTCTTTGCACACAAGCTCTTTACCCCTGAGTGACCATCTGGGGTGGAGACTGGCGGAGGGCTGCAGCCACACGCCATTCCTCACACGGTCACTTCACAGCCAGCACTTCCTGAGTGAAATGGTAGGAGGGACATTATGCTACCTGCTGTTTCTCTGTATCATTTTTTTAAAAAATGTTTGCTATCTGGGCTTTCCCACGTTCATTTCATCTGATGGGACTCTATGATACAGAAGAGAGGTGACACTGGGTTATCTGCAAGGCCCCAGGGCCAGGGAACGACAGAGCCCTTTAGTCCCACACTCTTGCCTCCACCACTCTGTGCTGTACCTGCTGCCTCTGGTTACACCTGGGCCCTGGGAGGCTCCAGCCAGGGACTGACCCCTGACCTCAAGACTGGCGTGAGAGGCCCAAACACACCTCTTCCAACCGTGTGCGCTTCTCGGAAGGTTCTGACCCATCACTCTCATTTCCTGAATGCTCTTCATCCTCCTCTTCATCCCTAAAGATATCATCGTAGGCAGGAACTTCAAGGTCATCATCTTGTTTGATGAGTAGTTTGATCTAAGTTTAAGACAAAAAGCAAACGAGTCTCTTCTCAACAGAAAACTCCATCAAAATATATTTTTCCCCAGCAGAATTTCATCATTTCCTGGTTAGCTGACTGGTAAACTTTCTGTCCTTGCAAACAGCCACCTATTAACAAGAGTTTCAGATTTTGCAGGCATTTATTTTTCTTTTGTGTTGATTTCCTCTCAGTGAGGTGTTGGGAGTTGCACCACACTGTATGCAGGAATTATGGAAATCTGAAAACATTTATTTGCACTGGGCAAATTGGCTGGAAGGGACTTATTTATTTATTTAATTTTTATCGTGATTTGGGTGATCGTTTCCAGAACAAATTCATTTTCATACAGCAGTTAATATATTTTGTTTCATGACATTGACTACAATTCCCTACAAGTAACAGCTCTCTTCTCCCTGTAGTTATCTGTTCCCTGTGTCCTTCTTTCCTATGCATTCCTGCCCCAAGATATTTCCCTGTGCAAACACTGCCCTTCTATTCTCCCGTGATTGATCATTCTAAGGAGTGTATCTACCTGATATAAATATTCACTGCATATGTCTGTTTATTGTTTGGCTGGAAGTCACGGGAGTGAATTCAATTCCAGACCTGAAGGGTAACTGGGGGCCATAGTCTCAGGGGTCTCACCTGGCTCTATCAGACCAACAAACCTGGTCATTTTTATGATTTTGAGTTTTGTTTCACATTGTTCTTTCACTCTGTCTAGGATCTCCTGCACTGATCCCTTTCTGAGTGGCTGACAGTGGTGGCTGGGTACCATTGAGTTCTTCTGGTCTCATGGTCAGATAGGCTGAGGTTCACCTGGTCCACTAGTCCTTTGGACTAACTGTTTCCATGCATCTTTGACTTTCGTCATTATTCCTTGCTCTGGACAAGGAGAGACCCACTGTTGCATCTAGATGGCCGTTTGCAAGCATTTAGGACTCCAGTTGCTACTCACCAAAGTAGGATACAGAACAATGTTTTTGTGTAGTATGTTATGCCGATTGAGCTTGATGTCCCCTGTGACCATGGTCCCGAGCTCACAGGCCCAACAACTCGCTTCATCAGGGTGGTAGACTGTGATTAACAAGTTATCATAACTTTGCCCCTATTAGTTATATGAAACATTTTTTTTTTAAATCATGTGCAATCACCTAAGTTTGAAGAAAAAGCACCCTTTCATGCTACACACCACGCCAATAAAACGAACACCTACAACTTGGCCTCTGATGGAGGGCATGAAGATATGCAAGCTCTAAGTGAATAAAACCTCCATCTCTAAAAGCAATCCTGGCTGATTTCTTTTGGAAGAGTTTTCCCATGAGCATCTGGGGCCCAGCACATTGTGAATGGGGAGGAAGGTCGTCTGGAGGGTGGTGAGGTGGCTGCTCTGTACCAGGCTCCGTACCTGCTGCTTGGGGCCCAGGAGTCAGAGCAGCACAGCTGTTGCAAGGCCACCAGCAGCTCTCACGCCAGCCCCACTGCTGGTCCTCACAGGCATGGCTCCTGGGCATTCGGGGTCTGGCCTGGCTGCATTCACAGGGACCTCCCAGGTCCCTTGATATTAGGTGGGCAGCACCGGGCCTGAGTACCAAGGGCAAACTACAAGGTTCTGGCACCAACATCTCCCAGGTCAAGCAAATCCCACAAACACATTCTGAGCACCCCTACAGGTCAGAAGCCATGTTTCTCATCAAAGAGGCACAAGATTAGGTACTTGTCTTTAGGTTGCTGACATTTCCAAATGGGAAACTGATACATGTTTGCCAAGAACACCAGACAAAACATTAAAATGGCAAAAAAAGGTACAGAAGGGTTGATGGGAGAACAACGAGTGAGTAGGGACCAATACCAAGCCCAGGGTGTGGGCCCCAAAGGCCTAGTTACCTGGGTATCGTTGTACACGTTCACAACATTGACTGGTCTATGGGTGTCACACACAAAGAATATAGTGTCTTCCTCAGGTTGAAGGATATCCAATAGGTCTACATTAGCTCCACAGTTTATGAGAATAAAATAATGGAACTGGAAAAAAAAAATAGACATGC
Organism: Orycteropus afer afer; assembly: GCF_000298275.1. Taxonomy (NCBI): domain Eukaryota; kingdom Metazoa; phylum Chordata; class Mammalia; order Tubulidentata; family Orycteropodidae; genus Orycteropus; species Orycteropus afer. Next base: position 183,385 of record NW_006922573.1, read on the forward strand.
TATAAAGTAAGCTTACTGAGGGGGCACTTACCTTCTACGCAGCAGGTCACCAAGTTTTGCCAAGACATATCAAGCTCCCAACACAGATGAGGCCCTGTCGAGGAGGGGCTCTGAAAACAGCCATGGCTGGCCTGTGTAGAGTGCTCTGACATTTCATCTTCCTAAGAACACTATAAGGTAGGTGTATGGTTGGCCCATTTCCCAGGTGCACATCGAAGCTCACTAAGCCCAAGTCTCATGCACAGGGTAAAGTTAACGAGAGTGTGTGCTCAGACCTCAAATATGTAATGGGTCTCTCCAGATCTCAGTCATTGTGCGGGACTGCCTGACTAGGGTGTTGCTGGTGTGTGCGATAGAGTTGCTTCTGACTCATAGTGACCCCGCGTGACACAGCAGAGTTGCCCTATACGATTTCGTAGACTACAATATTTACGAGAGCAGATCGCCATGTCTTTTCTCTCATGGAGCAGCTGGAAGGTTTGAACTGCTGACCTTCTGGTTTGCAGCCGAGCACTTAATGGTTGTGCCACCGGGGCTCCTGCCTTGCCAGGTAGACATTTAAAGTTTTAGCAAATCTGGGGTAACCCATACCTTTCAGGCACCTAAACTGGGCAAATCTGTCAAAAAGGCCTCTTTAAAATGTTATAAAGCAAAGACGGCACTTTGAGGACTAAGGTGTGCCGGACTCAAACCATGGTATTTTTGAGATGCGTGCCAAAGCTAGACAACGAATAAGGACCGAAGAACTGACACCTTTGAATAATGGCGTTGGTGAATACTGAATATACCATGAACTGCCAGAGGAATAAATAAATCTGTCTTAGAAAAAGTACAACCACAATGCTCTTTAGAAATGAGGATGCAGAGACTTCGTCTCTTCTACTTTGCATATATTATCAGGAGGGACCAGTTCCTAAAGAAGGACATCATGCTTGCTTAAGTAGAAGGTCAGCAAAGACGAGGAAGGCTTCCAATGAGACGGACTGACACCATGGCTGCAACAACGAGCGCAAACACAGCAGTGATCGTGAGCATGGCACAGGATTGGGCAGGGTTTTGCTCTGTTATATGTAGGGTCATTATGAGGCAGAACCAATACGACGGAACCTAACGATGATGAGGACTACGCCCTATCACTATAGAAACACTTCCCTTACTGCAGTGGCCAAGGTCCCTCACATGACAATAACTCTAGCACAGGACTTATCTCTGCCAGAGCTGTCTCACATGTAGCTAGGGACACCAGGGAGTCCTTCCTTGTATGGCTCAAGATGTCCATCTCTCCTTATGGCCTAATTTGGAGGCAGAGAGATGAGACATGTGTGTTCAAATTACAAAGAAAGAAGACATGTTCCTTCATTTCAAATTGGAACATAGGACACATTTAATTGGGGAGACAACATAAAAGAGCAGTATATATCATTAAGATTTTTAATTAGGTCAACAGGAGTGCATAATTATGAGGGGCACAGGGGGAGTGTTGCCGGGTAGGGAGGGGAGGAGACTGGGTTAGGGTTGGACATGGCGAATGGGGAATGAAACCAAATGTACGCATGACTTTGAATGTAAAACAAGCTCTTAAAAAAATACATTATTAGGTCCATTGATTAGAAAAACATATACATAGATAACAGGTACAACATACATTGCCATCAATTATTCATTGAGAATCCATATGGTTAAGATGTTTGAGTACTTTATGGGCAAATAAAAATATTAACCTTGAAAAAAAAAGATTTTTAATTAGATCAAGTTAAAAACTAACTGCTAAAATTCTACACCCTAACAATGAAATTCCTGCTATCTATATTTACCATCTTTTTTGGGGTCAATTTTGCCTTCATAACTTAAGGGTAAGTTATCAGTAGCTGTAGTATACTTTTCTTTTCCATTTTGCCTAACAGAGTTGATAGTTCACATGTGCACTTAACCTATTATGGAATAAGAAAGAACTCTGAGTGTTTAAAAATTACAATGGGGTAACAAGGGCTAACAATTCCAAAATACATCTTCCTTACCTGCTCTTTATGCTCAAGAAATGCCGTTTCAAGTTCTTGCCACCCAGAAACTGGAACCAGTGTGTACTGCACATGGTCACACTGAAACAAGGCCTGGGGAAAAAGTATATTCAAAGCCTCTCTTATTCACCATGTCTGCAATTTACCTTGAAACATACCAAGAAAAAAAGATGGGTGGAAAGATGGATGAGAGGATAAAGCAAGGTTAAAACCAGTTACCATCAAGTTGATTCTGACTCATGGCAACCCAGGTACCAGAGTAGAAATGTGCTCTATAGTTTCCAGTGGCTGGTTTTTTGGAAACAGATTGCCAGACTGTTCTTCCGAGGAACCTCTGGGGGAACTTGAACTGCCAATCTTTTGGTTAGCAGCTGAGTGCTTAACTGCTCACCCCAGCTGGAGACCTCCAACCAAGATCAGTAAAATGTTAACTGGAGAAACTCGGTGGTGGAGATGCAAGTGTTCACTGTAGCACTCTGTCAACTTTGCTGACGGAAAATTACATGGAAGTAATACATGGGAAGCAAGGATATCTCCTTGAGGACTAAGGTGCACCTGACACAAGCTATGATATTTCCAATCGCCTCATATGCATGTGAGAGCTGGACAATGAATAAGGAAGACCGAAGGAGAGTTGATGCTTTTGAGTTGTGGTGCTGGTGAAGAATGCTGAAAGTACCATGGACTGCTAAAAGAACTGACAGATCTGTCCTGGAGGAAGTGCAGCCAGAATGCTCCTTGGAAGCAAGAATGGCCAGACTTCGTCTCACCTATTTTGGTCATGCTGTCAGAAGGGACCATTCCCTGGAGAAGGATGTCATGCTTGGTAGGGTGGAGGGTCGACGAAAGAGGGGGAGGCCTTCAATGAGATGGATTGATACAGTGGCTGCGATGATGGGCTCAAGTATAGCAGGGATTGTGGGGCTGGCGCGGGATCGGGCAGTGTTTCGTTCTGCTGTGCATGGGGTCGCTATGAGTCAGAAACGACTCGACGGCACTTAACAACAACAATACGTGGGAGAAAAATCCCATCTTACTTCCAGGTCTTCGGGTAAATTCCTGACCGAAGGACCTGACCAAAACCAGTGTAAATGTCCCACCATATTCAAATAAGACTGAGCTAACAATCTTCCCTAATAGATCAGCGGTCCTACAATTCCACCATCACTTACGACAACACCATGCCCTCACCTGTCACAGAGTGGTCTCTCTCAAAACCCACATTCCATAAGCCACTTGTTGTTGTTGTTGTTGTTGTTGTTACATGCCGTTGAGTCAGACCCGACTCACAGCGCCCCCTCCTTGGGTTTCCGAGGCAGTATCACTACGGAAGTAGATTGCCCAACCTTTCTTCCGACCATAAGCCACTATGGGTCTAAATTGTAAGTTTTGCCCGAATGCAAATTAGTCATCCCGACTTTTGCCTACACCTCTTCTAATCCACCCTTCACACGCCAGCCCGGGCGGCGACTTCCTGTCTTCAGCTGTCGTTGCTCCAGTTCCCGCCTCAGCCCTTGGCCTCATCTGGGGGTTCAGGGGAATCCTCTCCATTCTGCTCCTCACCTCCTGCCCTGGTCCCTCTATCCCAGAGTCCGCGGGGCTCACCTGAAGGATCTTGCAGGCGCACAGAGCGTCCACATCGGAGGCCACAAAGAGAAGGACCCTCTGTCGGGGAAAGAGACGGCAGGCTGAGTTTGGCGACCCCAGTAGCGGCCGCTCCCCCTCACCCACTGTTCCTGACAAGACTTAGTCCAGGGGCTCACCTGATTCTGGACCAGCTCATAGAACTCCTTGCGGAAATCGGACAGGAACATACTCACAGCGGCAGGACTCTTTATGCAATAACTGGGTCACAGAAAACCCTGGCGGCGGTCAAGACTCCCGCCAAAGCAGGGCTCTTCCGATTGGCCCAAGGGTAGCCAATCAACAGCCGCTCAAGTCTCAGCCCTTCCTTCTTTCTGATTGAACCATTTTGGGGGCGGGCATTAGAGCGCCGCGGGTAAAGACCCGCCCGCCCCCAAAGGAGTGTTAAACTCGGAAGGACGCGTACGCTGTTGCCTTTTCAACTCCGATTTCCACTCACAAACCTGAGTCTCGGTGGACATTTTTATTTTCAGAAGAGAAGATTTTTAATTCCCTCTAGGGATTTCAGGAAAATGGAAACCTTCCATCATTTAATTAAATTTAGTTACGCGTAGAGTGAGGGCGTCAGTTTACATTTTCAAAAGCCTCTCCCTCTTGTTCAAAGGCGGATGTGTAGCTCACTTCCGCCAGAGTTTTCGAAGAGTGACACAAAGGCTGGAAGATCTAATTGCATTCTGGGTAGTGTAGTCAGGAAACAGGATGGGCCTTACTAAATTCGTTTGGAGGGGAGGACGAGCAAGACGTAATTTAACATAATAATAAAAATTATCTATGAAGTGGGAATCCTGTTAGAAAACAGTACTGTAGTTTCTGTGCCCAGGGAGCTGTATATTTCAGACTCTTTATCTGTTTTTTTTCTCTATTGCAGTCGACTCTTGGTCTCTGTACTCCCCTACCCAGGTTCCAGTTCCACCACTTCCGGGGAGTCTCCGGCGAGTCGGATGGGCTGTGGTGGCGGCGGCCGCGGAGGCTGTTAAGAGTGAGCGCGGTCGGCGGTCGGCGGTCTCCCGACGTAAAGTTCTCTGGAAGAAGCGGCGCCTGCTAGGCGGAGGTGCTCGTCATGGTGAGCGCAGCCGGGCCTGGCCCAGGGGTGGGACGATCAGGCGGGCGGGACAGGACCCACGACAACGGAGATGCCGAGTCACCCGGCCTGGGCCTGCGCAGCTGACTGCCCCGCGCGCATCAGGCACTAGCCGCGCCTTGACCAGAACCGCTCTGCTCATCTCCGCTTGTCTTTGGCGTGGTTCATACTTACTCTCCGTTGGACCGTGGGCTCCTTAAACTTTTGTGTCCAGCCCTAGATTCTCAAGTGCTAGGCACGTAACAGGTGTCCATAAACCCTAAATTAATCGAAAGATCATTGGGAGTGGGAAGCGGAAATCAAGTTCCCCATGGAAAATGCTTGTGCCCCAGTTCCGCGAGCTTTGTGCCGCCTCCTTCGTGCCTGGTTGTGTCGCGCCGTCCGACATCTACAGTGGTGTTACGTTTAGTAACGATAACGATATAGCTCATAGTTGCTGACAGTTTTTCTTTACAAAGCTTTGCATTTGTGTTTATCGTCAGTCATCACGTTTTATCCCATTTAATCCCTACAATCCCCTTGGAAGCAAGGATTATTATTGCCCTTTTCACCATGAGAAAACTAAGGTTTAAAGAGGTCGATCGCTAACTCGAGGTCGATCGCTAACTCGAGGTCACAGAAGTGAGTCCCAGAGATTTGAAACCCAGCGGTTTGGCTGCGGTGCTTAGTTCCGTTATAACTGTTACACAGCATGGCCTCAAGTGTCAGCTGGTTATTTTAGTTAAAACAGTATAGAACCGTTAGGTTTTACCTTAGGTGTGTCAGGGTCGAATCATATTTCTGTTTCCAAGTTCATCCACTGAACAGACATACACACTCGATAGACAACAGGCAATATGCCTGGCGCTGAAGTTTTAAAGCAAAGCAAGAAATAGAGGGGCACAGAAGAGCAGGTTCATGGTTGTGTTGAGGGCACATTTCTAAGGGTTTTGTAACTTTGTGCGTGTTTCCCTCTTTGTGTTGCCAAGAGAAGAGACAGGTGTGGGGGGGTGCTAGATAGTGTGGGAGGCCCCCACTTCTCTCCCTTTCTTCATGTACAGATGCTCTTTTATTTGGTACGCCCTTGGCTATGATTTTGTTAAATCCACTTCACCTGCATAAAAGAAGAAAGTGGGACAGAACTCTGAAAGCTACTGGATTGGAGCTCTAGGTAGTAAAGAGCCATGCAATTTTAAGCACTAGCATGTTATAGTTTCATTTTGGAAGACAGCTGATTCAGCTTGCTGATTTTGGAATGGCTGGGAAGCTACTTTATCATTAGTTGGCTTTTGCCTCTAATGTACATTTGGAGTCAAGTCAAGAAATACTTATCTGTTGTGAGATTTTATTCTTTTGGAAACACCATAAGTAAGTGCAGTGCTTTAAGAACACTCCAGATGGACATGTAGCATGTTTTTTAAGCCTCATCCGAATCCACAGTCTTGGATCTTCCTTTTTAAACAGCACCCTGCTTTAATTTTAGCTACTAAACGTGAGGAAGTCCCACAGTGTAACACAGTATGTGTACGTACTCTGAACTGTGAAAGCAGCATGGAAGGGTGCTAACCCTGACTCTTGGCAGAGCAGGGAAGGCTTCCTGGAGAAGGAAGGGCTGGCCATGGGGAGCCAGCTGCAGGGGTGCAGCCACTGGGCGCTGCTGCCTGGAATGCCTTTCCCAGGTTTCTACCTGGCTACCTCTCATGACATTCAGGTCTGTGCAGAGCCCTTTCCTGACCACCTATAACTTGCCCAGGTGCTTGCGACCCATCCCCTTACCTGTTTCTTCAGAGCATTGATCCCCACCTGACGTGTGTGTTCATTTTTGCTTATTTGCCCTGTCAGCTCCATCAGGGCAGAGGTTTTATCTGTTTTGTCCACTGTTGTTTCCCTGGTGCTTACAACAGAGGCTGGCAGGTAGAAGTCACACAGTAAATATGTGTTATTAAATTAATGAATGTTTTCTCAATTAATGAAAATAGGAAAGTGCTCCAGATAGAAGCAGCAGCCAGGGCAGAAGTATGGCAGGTCTAGGAGATTGTGGCCTGCCGTTAAGCAGGTGTCTGAACTACACGAAAGGTCTGCCTAGGTCCTTAGGAGGGGTGCGGGCTGGAAGAGGTTGAGGAAAGGATTGACCTGACCAGTTTTGTATTTTAGTAAGATCACACTTTCTAAGAACAGTGGAGACTAGATCTGAGGGAGCATATTGGGGGTGGCAGAAAGGGTAGAATCACAGAGGTTTGAGATGCAGTCTGCTATATGGCAAGTGCTCCTGCCGGAACTGTCCCTTTCCTGAATTTTAGGGTTAATCAGGAGTCCCTCGGTGGTGCAGCAATAAAATGCTCACAGTGAACTGAAAGGTTTGGCGTTTATGGGCACCCAGAAGTACCTCGGAAGAAAGGCCTCGTGATCTTCCAAAATACCTGCCTCTGAAAACCCTGTGGAGCACAGCTTCCCTGTTACGTATGGAGTCACCGTGCATTAGAATTGACTCAACGCAAACGATAACCACAAGGGTTAATCAAGTTTTAATACGTTTCATTCTGTGATATTTAGCAGTATTAATCACCCAGACATGCTTTGGCATTTGACATGAAGAAAAGTGCCATTGTTCTGTTCTAACACTACCATCTCTTTTTCTCTTTCCAGTTCTCTTTCAATATGTTTGACCACCCAATTCCCCGGGTCTTCCAGAACCGCTTCTCCACGCAGTACCGCTGCTTCTCCGTGTCCATGCTAGCAGGGCCTAATGACAGGTCAGATGTGGAGAAAGGAGGGAAGAGTATGTGCTTGTTTTTATTTTGTATAGAAATCTTTCCTGCCCTTAAGTCTGCAATACTTGTAGCCTCCAACAGTTGTTATTTTGCATGTGCTAACCAGACGCTAGTGTTAAATTACAGTGAAAATGTTGCTTGTCCCAGATTTGCTGGGGTAAGGGGTTCCTAATTGTAATTAGATTTATGGCTGGTAGCCATTCAGATTCCCTGAATAGATTACATTAAGTACAATTTTTTATGAAAATCTAGCTGCTCCAAAATACTATTTAAAACTCTTCTTTGTTTGAGGGTGGGATGTATATAATAGAAACTACATTTTGGCTCTTGTTCTTTTTTTTTTTTTTTAATATTTTTAAAATGTTCTTTCTGCAGTAATCATGCCGCCGTCTGCCCTTGATCAACTCAGTAAGTATCTTCTAAGTGACTTGATAACGTAGGGAAAGTGAATGTGGTTCACTTCTGGGCTTAGGCTCCTCAGTGTGTGCAGATGCAGACGTCCTTCGTCACGTTGGGTCATGAGTTGTCCCCAGAGGGTGGGAGAAGGGCAAGGTCATATGGGCTGGTGGCCATCTGTCCAGTGCAGGTGGGCCAGTGAGAGCTCAGCTTCGTCAGGGACCTAAACGCTTCAGGCCCCTACCCCCCACCCCACCATACGTGTCTGAAAATTGGGATCCCAGCAAGATTAAAGGAAGATGTGAGTATCAGGTACTTGGCCCCGTTCCAGAGCAGCTGAGGCTAGCTGGGCTTCCCAGGCTTTGTGCGAAAGGACTAGAGGTGTACTGAGCAGTGGATGCTGAGAGGCAGGCATCTTGTCTCCACACCAAACATCGTTCCTAAGCTCCAGGCCCGATTTTTAATTCCACTGCCACATCTCAGCATGTCGAAACCTGAGCTGTTCCCTTCTGCCTTGGAAGGCGTTGCCCTTGCTGTGTTCCTGCCTCTAACAAGGAGTGAGAAATGCCCACAGGTTGTCAGAGCCATGGTGCTTTTCTTCTCTTCTCCCACTTTCCATCCAGTAAGAGCATCCTGGAGACCCCAGTCCTACACCATCCAGACATGGGAAACCCTGGTCACACATGCAGTGTAGTTAGGGCTTTTGGAGCCTTGGGAGTGTTTCCAGGGTGACTCCGTTTGCACTGTGGGGCGCTGCTGCTTCTGGCCGTTGTCCCTCACCTCTCTGCAGTCCTGCTCAGGTTGATCTTTACGTGATTTGATTGATTTAGAATTTTTAGAGAGACCCAAACTGGAGTCTGTTCCTCTTCTGCTGAGTGGAGCTTCTGTTAACCCATTTATCTAAATCTACAAGCTAAAGACTGTACGGCTGAATGGTTAGGTTCCCAGACTTGTACCCAGCCTGGGTTTGCATCTTGGTATCATTACTAAGGAGATGTATGTTCTTGGGTATGTTACTTAACCTGTGTTACTTCCCCATGAATAAAAAAGGGATAATGATAGTACGTACCTCACTGTTCTAAGAAGATTCTCTGAGGTGATGTGATAGTGCAAACACTGTCACTGTCGTCTCAGATCTTTCCCCTAGGTCCCCAGATCTCCTGAGTTCTCCTTCAGTCACCAGCCCTTCTTTGTGTGCCACACTGCACTTCCTGAGTCCAGCCACACTGTACTTCCTGAGTCTGGCCACACTGCATCCTTGGCCTCGTGAATCCCTGCATTGAGGGAACTTACCATGCTGTGATCCTGCTGAAAGCCTGCGTACCTAGTGCCATGTTCCTCACTCTGAGGTTCTGGCCTGGCTTCCCTCCCCACTGACCTCTTCCATGCCTTATGCTCTAACTGCCTCATTGCCAGCCTTTCTCTCCACTGGCCAGCCTACATTTCCATGCCTTTGCTCCAGCTGCAGCCCTGCCTGGAGTTCCTGCCCTGGCCCTGGCCCTGGCCCTGACCTTGGCCTTACCCTGCCTGGTGACTTGCCTTGAGAACTCGTCCTACAAGACCCTGTGAGCCCTCTCCACTAATCTGAATTCCTTCATACCCTCTGTTCCCACAGTACCTGGGGCATTTTAGTGCACTTGTTTGTTTTCTTTCTTGCCTTTTTGGTCTTGAAAAGCCATGTCTGACACATGATTAGCACTTATGTTATTTATGAATAAATGAATGTACCTAGTACTTTTTATTATTTATTTATTTATTTATTTTTATGAACAGTACTTTTTAAATTGGTGATTTCAGAAAGTTGCCAGGTAAGCCAGCACATTCTAGAAATCCACCAAATTTTTTTGATTCCTACTCCTGTCCGGGCACTGTGCTTTCAGAAGGAACGACTCTCCCTGCCTTGAACTGGGGGCCTAGTGGGTGGACAGACCCCAAGGGTCCAAGTACCACAAGGGGGTCTGTGCACCTGCTCTGGTGGGAGGCCAGGGAAGGCTGCTTTCCAGGGGAAGACTTTCGGTGAACGTGGGCTGTCCTTTCATGGAAGCCATTCCTGAACAGTGCCTGTGTGGCCCATGCTTATCATCACTCTCTTCTTTTTTAGGCCGACTTAACATTACCTATCCCATGCTGTTCAAACTGACCAATAAGAATTCGGACCGCATGACGCACTGTGGGGTGCTGGAGTTTGTGGCGGATGAGGGCATCTGCTACCTCCCCCACTGGGTAAGTGGCGCCTTGGAGGTCTCTGAGAGACTGGGTGCCTTCAGGGCCCTGCATTGCCCAGTAGAGGAGGAGGAGGCCTGTCATGGGGCGTCAGAGCCTCTTAGGAATGTCCCCCCAGCATATATGCAAGAGAATCTTGGCTCTGCTTGCCATTGGGACTGTGTGGCCAAGCTTCTTGTTTAGGATTGGGCTGAAACAGTAGGAGCCCTCCGCTCTGACAGGGACTCAGCTGGTTAGCAGAGAAGTTTGTCAGAGAGGGAGATTCTAAATAGTGCTGTGTGCCTTGATGTATTTTTTGCTATAAATGCATGGTGTTCACCAGTTGTGCTGTAGAATAAAGCTTGTTCTTGTGAGAATATTTTTGAAGTGATCAAAGTACAGAGTTTTAGAGATTTTCCCCACTTTCTTGCAGTTTTCTTCCCTCATCTGTCACACTGCTTCCTGTTTTTTCCAGAAACTTGCTGTCAGTTGAGTCTTTCTAAAGTGCTCAGCGTAGTTGCCACAGGAGCAATGCCTTTGTTTTTAAACTCAAGTTTTGTGTAATAAACTGAGTCATGGGTGGGGTGACCTCTAGAGTGCAGAGCCCTTGGAGCTTTCCCTGGGCACACGCACCTCATGTCCACAGAACTGTAGCAGCATGTTAGAGAGGAGCCTGCAGTGAGGGTTCCACATGGGGCCAGGGTCCATCAGGTGCCACAAGAGAGGGTGGGACATGACACACACACTGGGTGCGTGGAAAGCACGCAGCAGAGTGGCCATAGTCTGTGTCGCTGGATGTGTGACCTGCTCTTCCGTAGTGGCGCCCTGCTTCCAGCGCACAGGTGGGAGCTGGGCTCAGCGGAGAAGAGCGTCGGTGACAGCTCTGCCCTTGTTCTTCAGAGCAGTCTTAAAGTGAGCCAGTTGTAACCTTGTGTTTGCCTCAGGGTCCTTTTCTAGTAAGGTCTTATGTGCAAACCCAGTGTGTCGGCATCTCCAAAGGAGTGGCTCTGCTTGGATGTGAGGCCACAGGCCTGTTGGCTCCCTCCTCTCCTCTCCTCCTCGTCCCAACTGTACCATGCTTAGCTTTGGAAAACCCGCAGAGGAAACTGCTTGTGCTTCTCTTAGTCCTTTAATTGTGGCGGACCTGGGAATGTATAGACACCTCACTAGTCACACCCCAGTGAGCCTCACTGCCCCCTGCTACCCTCCCTGCTTCCTGGTCCCCTATCTCCGTATTCATGGAACTTTCAGAAGGGTGTGTTTAACATTTCTTGATTTATTTTATTGCAATATAATTTATGTACAGTGAAATCCACAAAACTAAAGTGACATCAGTCAATGCATTTTTTTTTTT
>NW_006922573.1:196932-207279 GCF_000298275.1 Orycteropus afer afer
CTCATCAGGGAGTTCCAATGCTTCGTCTTCCTCAGGGATGTGTTTTGAGTCTATATCCTGGTCACTTGTTTATCCTGCTTTATCTTGCTTCTTTGAGTGGACTGTAATGCTCTGTTGTCTCTGAGGCATTGTGACGTTTTTGTATTTATATTAATTGGTGATTATATGTTGGAGTGACTTCCTCATGATTTTCATTTTTTTTTGTGTGTGTGTGTATTTTCTCTGTAAGCAGGGTACTGTGCTGTGCTCCTCTATTCACTAGTTGACAGCACTTGTACACTCATCACCTGTCTCCTGTTGTCAGCCTCTCCTGTGTCCCTGCCAACCTTGACAAACAGCCTATTCTTAGGTCCCTGGAATCCAAATGAGAATGCTGTCAGTTTAAAATCCAAAATGGCTGCCTCTTTAAAGATTCAAAATGGCTGCACCCTTGGTCACTTTAAATATCCAAAATGGCTGCCACTTGTAAATAATCAAAATGGCTCTGCCCCCTGAACAGTGGAAAGTCCACAGCTCAGGTTTTCTCCCTCCTTGCTGTTTCCCTTCCTAGTCATAGGTCATCAGCACAGTCCTCCCTGCAGCCCTTGGCAACCAGGGCTGATCTTTGGGTCAATTCTCAGGTCCCAGCACCACTTGGAAATATTCAGGCTTTTGGTCCCGTCAGAGTAGCTGACAGTCCACAGCTCTGACCATCTCTGTACTCACTGTTTTCGTTCAGGTTTTTCCACTAGTTGGTGCCTAATCCACTTCTGTAGCCTTCCTTCCAAAGCTCAGGGCTCCAGGATTATCTTCTGTATCTCTGTCAATTGGTTTTTCTTTTTTTTTGAAGAGGGTCTGTGTCGCTTGTCTGCCTGGTCTTCTATCTTAACAGAAGTTGAGTCCGTGATCCCTTCTTTTTTTTTTTTGAGATGAAATGTAAACAGAAATTCTAAACTTCTTTCCCTCTTGCTCAGGTTGTCTGGGAGAACCCTCCAGGCCCACACCCACCCCAGCTCCCCAGCTGGGATCCCTGGCTCCTTCACAAGGGCTGAACCTGACCCTCTTCTTATCACCCCCCAGGAACGCAGTGCTCAGATCCTAGTGTCCTGCTGCCTGGCCTTTCCTAGGCTGCTTCCTTCCCTGGCTTAGTCTGCAGGGAGTTCCTATTCACACCTCAAAGCCCAGGAATGACACATGTCCCTCCTTGGTTGCTTTTCCTTTCACTGTGTCCCTGAGGCACCCTCATAACACTTGCTGCTCAGTGCCTTACCGTCCTTTTGTCTGTAGGTGCCCCTCATAGGTACGAGGCCACGTCTTGCTCATTCAGTAGAGCCCGTGGTCACAGAAGCTGCTCTGTGAGTGGCTGAAATGTTGTAAGTAGCTCCCTCCCAGATCTACTCCAGGCCCACAGAAAGGTCCCTCTGCATCTCCTCTGTGGAGATAAAACAGGAGGTGGTAACACTAGAGGGACACTGTACCCTTCCAAGTCCACAGACACACTGTCCAAACTCTAAGACCACTTTGGGCTTGGAAATGAGCGGAATCCCTTTCACAGAAAGACACTGTGTTCCCTTAGGAGGCTTCTGGGTGGCGTGAAGTGTGGAGCTGGCATGGGCTATGAGAGCTGTTTTTCCAGCTCTCTGGGAATGGGCAGACAGTTGTCTGGGGTCTCCCAGTGGCTTTTATGACTCCTGAGTCCTGGGTGTGTGGGCATATGCATCCCATTGGACGATGGGTTAACTCCATCCTACGTGGAGTTCCCCAGACTTCTTCAGGCCTCTCAGCCTGAAAGGGCGTGGGTCTTTCCACTGACACCTGAGCTGTTTGATGACCTGAGGCCTCTGCAGCTGGGCCACTTGTGACTGCGTCCTAGCTCTGCCCCCCTCCTCCCTGACCAGGCTCCCCCGGCTTGTGATCTCAGCCTTGCTCAGGACTTCAGAGCTTGATATCATTGGTTATCCTCCTTCCCTCATTGACACATTTCTCCAAAAAGCCTACCCGAGGGACTGCACGCTTGTCCTGCGACAGTGTGACTTCTGACCCTTACAACACTTTCCATTTGAGTATGTATCACTCCCCAAGGTCACCAGAAGGTCTCAGTCACTAAATCAAGTTACGTCTCAGTCCTGCTCATGGCATTTGCTCGTCTGATCATCCCTCAATTTCTATAGTTCCCGATCTCCTGGTCCATGCCTGATGAACCTCCTTCAATGATGATGTTTTCCCAAGGATGTTGGGGCCTCCATAGGCTTGTCTCATGTGGTCCCATACAATCTCACACCACCTTCCTTGGCCCTGGCCTCACTTCTAGGTACAGCCTCTTCACTTGGCAAGCTCTGTCTCTCAGCTGTGTTCTGTATTTCTTACCTAAAAGGTACCACCTGGTCCGTTCTTGGGCCGTTAGTCACCTCTTACCTGCTTCTCATCATGCCTCTGCAGGACAGTGGAGTCAAAGGTCTCTGTTCACCTGCAGGATTAACATGGGATGGTTTGTCTAATAGTGCCACTCTGGGCAAAGCACTCTCGAAGGGGATGTGATGGTGCCTGGTGGTGTGCTGCAGAGGGTTGTGCTAGAAGAAACAAGATTGGCCATGATTCAAGGATGGCTGGAGCTGGGAGTTGGTGATGGAGGCTCGCTTGTGCTGCTTTCTCTGCTTCTGTGTGTTGGAGAAATTTTAAGAAGGTTTAAAGTAAGAAAAGACAAAAAGCATTCCAGGATATCAAAGGTTTCTCATTTCTGGCCCCACTTCCTAGCCACTGACCTCAGCGTCTTGTCTTTACCGCAGTGGTCTGTGTTCCTTGCACACTAGTGTCTCACAGGCCTTTGCTCATCTTTCCTTTTCACCCCTCAGCTGTGGTCTGCCTCACAGCGTGGTTTAATAGAGGTTTTCTATCAGCCCCTGTGGCAGACATCTCTGATACCTGTCACCATTCCTCAGCCTTAGCTGTGGTGGCCATGCCATGCTAGGTCACACTCATGTGCTGACCTCAAGTGTGGCCTCTCAAGCACAAGAGACACACTTCCCCATATTTTCTCAGAGGGCTTTGTCCACACTGTGAGCTCCCTGGGCCTGCTGCATGTGGGCAGCTTGAAAGTATGGGAGGGAGCATCTCTGGGAGGTCTGGGGCTGGTGGCTGATGCTACAACGCCCGGGTTTCCTATATACAGTCTAGGAGGCGATCTCTCCTCAGGTCCTGTCAGAGGCACACTCGTGTTGCCTGCTGCAGTGGTCTCAGTACCACCCCGTTATCAGCCTTCTTCCTTCCATGTCTTTCTTCCTCCACATTCTCTTACTTGTGCAGGGGTGTGCAGTTTTCCCTCCCTCCTCCCCTCATGTCTCAATTAGATGACCTGTCTCCAAGTCCTTGTCTCACAGACCCAAAGGAAAAGGCCATTTGAATGTAAAATTTGGCCTGCCTGGTGTGTCAGATGGTAGTGACGGCAGCCACTTAATCCTGTATTGTGTTCTTCCTTTTTAGATGATGCAGAATTTGCTGTTGGAAGAAGGGGGCTTGGTTCAGGTGGAGAGTGTCAACCTTCAAGTGGCTACATACTCGAAATTTCAGCCTCAGAGTCCTGACTTCCTAGACATCACCAATCCCAAAGCAGTGTATCCTTTTAAGCAAGAAGGCTCCTTCTAGTCAAGGAGGGGAGTGCTGACAGTCACACACTTGTTGAATGTGTGCCTGTTTTGGTAACCACATGTTTGTGATTGAAGTTATGATTTGAGAATAATGCTTTCAGCCTGCCTATCTGCCATGGGGCCTGGGTCCTAAATGAACGCACTTGGTATTTGCCCCTCTCCTGGTTCCTTTTCTCGACATTCCTCTGTAGGGGAAATGAGCCCTTCTTTTATGGGGAGCATGGCGCCAAGTCCAGCATGTGCACGTAGGTTCTGGTGGCGGGAGGGTCCTGCTTGTCTCGCTCCGTCCCTCTGTGGAATTCCTGGCATCTCAGCACAGCCAGTCGCAGGGTTTCCCCAGGATCAGAGTTGTTTCACTCCAACCCAGTGGGTAGATTTTTTTTTTTTTTAAATGTTTATTGTGATTCAAGTGAAAGTTTATAGAGCAAACTCATTTCCATACAGCAGTTCATACACATTTTGTTTCAAGACATTGATTGTAATTCCCCACAGTGTAACAGCTCTCTTCCCTCTACCTCCCTGTAGTTACCTTTTGACTGTGTCCTTCCCTCCCATGTACTCCCGCCCCCCGAGCTATCTCCCTGTGCAAACACTGCCCTTCTGTTCTCCCAAGATTGATCAGTCCAAGGAGTGTATCTTGTATCTACCTGATGTAAATGTTCACTCCATATGCCTCCAGTGGGTAGAATTAACTTAGTTCATTTTCTGTGTCTCAGCAACAAGAAAGTAAAGGTTTTGGGTTCTAGTGTTTGTTTGTTTTTTTAATTGTGCTTTGGGTGAAAATTTATAAAGCAAACTTGTTTTATATTCATGCACATTTGATTTCATGCCCTGATTACCATCCCCAACTATAACAAACTCTCCTCCCCTCCCTCTGTCTGCCTCGCCCTGTGCCCTTCTTATTTATGCATTCCTGTCTGTCCAGCTTTCCCTCTGTGTGAATGCTGCCCCTCTGATGTCTCATGGCTGACTGATTAAGGGGTGCATCTCCATAGAGTAGGTAGGTGCATCACCCTGGGGTTAGGTGTTCTGCATGTAGGTCTTTCTACTGTTGGGTTGAGAGCCAATCCATGGAAGTGAGTCTGTTTCTAGACTAAAGGGTAACCTGGGGCCATAGTGTTGGGGGTTCTACCAATCTCTGTCCAGCTAGTAATTCTGGTCATTTTTGTGTTTTTGAATTTTGTTCCATATTTTTCCTCCCACTCTGTCCAGGATCTACAGTTTTGATCCTTTTCCAAGTGGTTGGCATTGGTAGCTGGGCACCATCTATTTCTTCTGGTCTTCACGTCATGAAGTCAGAGGTCTTTGTGGTCCATCTTATACTTGGTCTAATTGTTTCCAGGTGCCTTTGATTTTCTTTATTCTTCTTTGCTTCAGATGAGAGGAAACCATTAGTTGCATCTTGGATGGCGCTCAAAAGCTTTTAAGACCCCAGTTGGTACTCACCAAAGAAAGTTGTAGAACAAGAATTTTATGTACTGTGTTGTGCCAGTTGAGCATGATGTTCCCCAAGACTGTCATCCCGAGTCTGCAGGCCCGGTGATTGTGTAAAGTTAGTGTTTGGTTGTCTCTGAGAAGTTACTCCAACTCTGTCTTCTGTTGCTTCTGTAATGTATGTGGCTATGTTTGTAACACAAGTGCATATGTAAAATTATCTTCAGCCAAATTTATCCTTGGTTTAGGGTATATTCTGCTCACCTACCCCCACCTGATCTTCTCACCTGTCTATGCGTTTACCCGCACAGCCTGGTGTTTGGTGTTAGTGGTAATGTAGTGTTGTGTGTGTACTAGTATTTGCCTCTGTCATCTGTATCTTATGTATATATTTCAGTGTCTTTCCTTTCCCCAGTGTCATCATGCTGGTCACAGACTCTCCATACCATCGCTCCCCTCAGTCAAATCAACATGTGACCCCCAATTAGTCTGAAATTTTCCCTTTCCTTCCTTCCCGTCCCTGTTAACTAACAGTGCATTTCCTTCCCTGAGTAAACCTTTTCTTGACGTTTTACAGTAATGGACTCATACAGTATTTGTCCTTCTGCAGTTGACTTACTTCACTCTCCATAATGTCCTCCAAATTCATCCATGTTGTGAGATGATTTTGGACTCTTCATTACTCTTTAAGGTAGCATAGTATTCCAGTGTGAATGTACCACAGTTTGATTATTCATTCATCTGCTGATGGGCATTTAGATTGTTTCCATCTCTTTGCTATAGTGAATTGTGCTGCGATGAACACAGGTGTGTGTATGTTTGTTTGTCTCCTGTCTCTCACCTCTTTAGAATATATTCCTAGCAATGGAATTGCTGGATCAAATAGTATTTCTATTTTCAGTTTTTTAAGGAAATGCCATATGATTTTCCCTAATGGTTGTACCATTTTGCAATCCCATCAGCACTGTATAAGAGTTCAAACGTCTCTGTAACCTTGCCAGCATTTGCTATTTTCTGTCTTGTTGAACTTTGCTATTATTGCTGGGATGAGATGATACCTCATTATTGTTTTGATTTTGCATCTCTCTAATGGCTAATGATACGAGCATTTCGTCATGTATTTGTTGGCTGCCATTATATCTTTGGTGAAGTGTCTGTTCATGTCCCTTGCCCAATTTTAAATTGGGTTGTTTGTCTTTTTAGTGTTGAGGTGTTGATGTTTTCTGTGGATTTTGGAGATAAGTCCCTTGTCAGATATGTCATAGCCAAATATTTTTCCCCAATCTGTAGGTTCTATTTTTACCCTTTTGGAGAAGTCTTTCTCCGTGCAGAAGAATTTAATTTTTAAACCCAGTCATCTGGTTGTAGTGGTTTTTAATGTTCTCTAAATTGAAGCCAGACCTGCATGTCTGTAATTTGAGGAAGTGAACAGTGTGGGCAAGGAATGTGCTGTGTGTGGACTAAGATCAAGATCTTTAGTTCAGGGGCCCCAATTTGGTTGGTTGAGATTATGGTAATGTGGTGAAGTAAATTACATATAGTGTGGCATTTCTAGCCATAAGTCTTTGTCAACTCCGTGATGGAATTTGCCATGAGCAACTGAGTAGCTCCTGATTGCTACAGTTATCCACCTGGAATATTTCTGTTGAACCAGCACAAAGCAATCTTCTGGGAAGTTCACTTTCTCTCAGGTCTATAGAGTTCTGATGTTGGGATTGGTTAGTGGGCACTCTGCCAGGCTCAAAAGGAGCCCTTCTAGAGGCAGAAGAAGTCTCTCTGACTACTGGCTGCGAAAGACATGCTGTTGAGAGAAACGCATTCCTGAGAGACATGAGAGACACATACTGCTAAGAGAGAGAAATGCACTGCTGAGAGAGACTAAAGAGACTGTCAGCTGAGAGGCAGCAGGCTGCGAGAGACTGAGTGCATTTCTGAACTTGAGTTGTAACCGGTTTCTTCCTTAATAAACCCCATCATCTGTGAGTTCTGTGTGGCCACTGCAGCGAATTATCGAACCCAGAGGAAAGGTGGTGGGTGCTGTGGGAGGAACGGTTTGTGTTAGGGTTGGTGAAAGGGCTGGAGGGAGGCAGCATGTCTGGCCTGACAGGGATAGGCCATGGGCTACTGATGGTGATTCTGTCTTGTGTGGTTAGAAGAGGTCAGAAGGTACAGCTGCCTCGCCTCTTTAGCAGGTATAGAGTAGCCACTCTGACTCTTGAAAATTACAATAACATGTTTTAGCAATGCCAGATAGGTGGAAAGTAACAGAAAACAAACCACCTCCACCCCCTGTGCCTGCATAATTTCCCCAGGCCCATTGCCAGGAGAAGCTGCTGCTGGCCAGGTCCTGGGCACAAACCGGCCGTGCTGGGTGCTCTGCCCATGGCACTCTCGGTGGAGGCTTACTGCCCTGCATGCAAGAAGCTATCCTGTGGAAAGTGTGCTAACCTTTCCTCAGAACTCCTACTGGGAGCACTGGTCTGGCTCTCAGTGACCAACAGTAGGGCATACATCTGTGCTTGAATAATTTCTTTTAGAAAGATCAGCACAAGGCGAGTACCTATGAGGGGGAGGGTAAAGATGTTCCAAATGTCCAACTTTTCCAAACTGCCGTGCTGCTACATCATCTCTGACATCAGTTCTCCCCCTCCCCCTCCAAGTAATCTTCCTCCTATCTTAGGCTTCTGTATTTTGCTGCAACGTCTCGTAGAACTCACAGACTCCGAGGAAATGGCTCACGTGGTGGTGGTGGAGGCTGGGAGGCTGACAGACTGGCAAGTCCTAGGTTTGTGGGTAGGTCTGGAGGATTCTTCCAACCCATGTGGTTGCAGGGGTTGGTGAATCCCAATTGGCTGCTGTCCCAAATCCAGGGGTGAGATGATGACAAATGAAAACTCAGAATTGGAGCAAGAGAGGGGGAACTTTCCCAGAACATTCCCATGTATATCCTCAAGGAAGGTAAGGGTGGTGACTTGAGTCACACCCTCCAGCAGGTGGGACTCAAGATGCACCCCCCCAAACGGGCACAGAGACTAGGATTTACAGCACCTCACAAAATGGAGGACGATGGCTCGAGGGGCCCTATTAAGCAATCCGCTGCACTGCGCTCTGTGACCATAGCCCCTTCTGATTTTCTTTGGGTTTTTAATATGTGTTGGAATCCAGACTTACTATCAGACAGACAAAGGCTGTCTCGAAGTGGTTTTGGGGAACTTTTGAGGGTGCCTATCTATGAATCTATGATTCATCCAATCTTTTTCCCATGTTCCTGGTTTCCTATAGGCTTTTTAAAGTCAACTTTATTGAGGTGTAATTTACATGCAATAAAATGCACATAGTTTCATGAGTGTGATAAATGCATGCTGTTGTTGGGTGCCACCGAGTTGATTTGGACTCATGTGACCACATATGGCACAGCAGAACTGTCCCATAAGATTTTCTAGGTTATGATCTTTGTGGGAGCAGATCCCCAGTTCTCTCTCCCATAGGGCCGTTGAATGAGTTGAGTGCTAACCTTTTGGTTAGCAGCAGGACACTTAACCATTGTCCCGCCAGGGCTCCTGTTATGTGTATACATCTGTACAATCAGAACATTTCCAGTTTCCCCAGAAGTCTATTTTTGCCCCTCCTAGGCTGATCTCCTTCCAGCCCCTGATCCAGCTCTCAATCCTTATAGATTAGGGTTGTCTCTCTTAGGGTTTCATGTGAATGAAATTGTGTAGTATGCACTCTTTTGTAGCTGGTTCTTCCCTCCAGTGTACGATTTGTGAGCTTGCGTGCATTATTGCATGTGTTACAAGTTTGTTCCCTTTATTACTGAGTACTGTTCCCCTGTTTTACAGCTGTTTGTTCTTGGTACTAGTATGGTACACTTCTGTCCATCTAACGTCAGTCATCAGAAACCCTCACAGAAACTAGTTTCAGATTTAAGATCTCATCTTGCCATGTTTCCTTGACAGTATGTATCTGCAGATTAGAAAATGCATTGAGAAACTTTGCCTGTCTGACCACTGGGGATGTGATTGCCATCAACTACAATGAGAAGGTGAGAGGCTTGGCCATGGGGAATATAGGGTCTTAAAAAAATACCTTAGAGGCAAGTACTGATGTGGGTGAAGGAAAGGACAATATACTACAAGTGAGTGACCAATGCAATAACACTGAGGAAGAGGACAACAGAGAGAGGTGCACAAGAGGTACAGACAACAAAGATAAACCCTTTTACATACACAATACTGCATTCTCAGTGATAGGAAACATTAACGGAGATGGATAGACAGGCTGAATGATCAGGTATGCCTAGGCAAAAGGGAATCCATGACCATACATAAGGTTGGCAGATGATATTTCTACGTACATTTTTGTATGTGCTGTAAGAATGACCATATAATTAAAACCAATGGGGCAAAGTTATAATAACTTCTTAGGCAAACTTGCTACCAAGATGGAGTTGTTGGGCCTGTGGGCTTGGGACCATGGTCACGGGACATCAAGCTCAGTTGGCATAACATACTACACAAAAATACTGTTCTACATCCTCCTTTGGTGAGTAGCGATGGGGTTCTTAAAAGCTTGCAAGCAGCCATATAGATGCAACAATGTGTCTCTCTTCATCCAGAGCAAAGAAGAATGAAGAATACCAAAGACGCATGGAGACAGTTAGTCCAAGGGACTAGTGGACCATGTAGACCTCATTCTGTATGCCTGTGAGACTAGAAGAACTAGATGGTGCCTGGCTACCACTGTCAAACACTTAGAAAGGGATCAGTGCAGGAGATGCTGGATAGATTGGAATAACAATGTGGAACAAAAGTCAAAGTCATAGAGAAAGACCGGATTTACTGGTCTGATACAGCCTAGTAAGACCTCCAAGACTATGGTCCCTAGTAACCCTTCAGGTTTGGACTTGAACTCACTCCTGTGGCTTCCAGCTAAACAATAGATAGATGTATAGAATGGCCATTTACATCAGGTAGCCATTGCTTAGAATGATCAATCATGGGAGAACCAACCAAAACAAATTCACTGCCAATCCAACTCACAGCAACCCCTCCTTGGGTTTCTGAGACAGTATCACTATGAAAATAGATTTCCTGATCTTTCTGCCGACGAGTGTCTGGTGGATTTGAACCACCAGCCTTCTGGTTAGCTGTCAGATGCCTTAGGCACTACACTACCAGAGCTCCCCATGGGAGAACAGCAGGGCAGTATTTGCATAGGGAGGTAGCTCGGGGTAGGAATGCATAGGAAAGAAGGACATAGGGAAGAAGTAACTATAGGGAAGAAGTGA
>NW_006922573.1:208114-209433 GCF_000298275.1 Orycteropus afer afer
ACACCAGTTTTACAGTTTCTACATGTACATTCTTTGAGTTGTACAATCATTCTCATCCTCCTTTTCTAGTTGTTCCTTCCTTGTCAACATAAGCTTAAGGTTCCTACCTAATTTCTCAACTTGTGGTTGTCAATTTGATACCATAAAGATAGTTCTTAAAAGAGTATAATGCTCAAGGAAGAGCTTTTTTTATTAAGCTAAACTATTCTATTTTCAGAATTCACTGGATATTTTTGGTTTAAAAGATTATCTGAGGGCAGTAGTGTCAGGGCTTCATCCACCCTCCGTGGCTCCAGAAAGTCTACAGTCCATGAGAATTTGAAATTCTGTTCTTCATTTTCCCCCTTTTGATTAGGTTCTTCTATGGAATCTTTCATCAAAATATTCAGTAATGGTAGTCAGGCACCATCTGGTTCTGGGCACATAGCAAAGGAAGCAGTTGAATAATTTTTAATTAATAGTTACAGGAAGTATAATAATGTATACCAAGTGAGATTGATCACTGAGAGACCCACACATTGCAGTGAAACTACAGATACAAAATATCAAATAAGGGAGATCAACAGATCTTACACCTTCTTACAGAGGAACAACAAATAGCTGAACTATGCATAGCAATAGTTACAGCTAGAAATAGAATATCAAAATGAAGAAAGTGACTCTCACCAAAAACTATCTTTAGAGAATGAGGCCAAAAGAAAGATATTTTGAGATAAACAATACCTAAAAGTCCTTGTTTTTTAAACCAATAGATTTCAGAAGTGCACACATCTATGTCTAGGGTCTGGATGAAAGCATCACCAGCATCATTGTAGAAGGAAAGACTAGGATGCAATAAGGAATGGTGAACAAAGGGCAAGTACGAAGGTAAATCACAGAAAGTGAAGCAGTGGTGTTTTATATATGAGACTTCAAAACTTACGTCTAAAATCCTGGGAAAGAGTAAAAGAGTTGTTTGGAATTTAAATGTTTATTTACATCTCAGTAAAGTTAATTATCAATAAAAATGGTAAGTGCAAACCATATGCAATAAAGAATATCACAAAACCTACATCGAGCATCATACTTAATGACTAGAAACTTGATGCTTCCTTCTAAAATAGGGAACTAGGCAAGAATGTTCCCTCTTACCGTTCCTGTACAACACTGTAGTAGAAGTATTGTTGTTGTTGTTGTTGTTAAGTGCCGTCGAGTCGTTTCCGACTCATAGCGACCCCATGCACAGCAGAACGAAACACTGCCCTATCCCACGCCAGCCCCACAATCCCTGCTATACTTGAGCCCGTCATCGCAGCCACCGTATCAATCCATCTCGTTGA
>NW_006922573.1:213988-219472 GCF_000298275.1 Orycteropus afer afer
CTCGATATTATTTCTTATAACTGCATGTGAATCTGCAATTGTCTTAAAGAAAAAAGCAAAAAAGATAAGGAAGCCTAGTGTAGGTCATGCCACAAGATTACATTTTTCATCTTGGAAACAGGTGGACTTTGATGCTCCCTTGGGCTACAAAGAACCTGAGAGACAAGTCCAGCATGAGGAGTCAACAGTAAGTTGTTTCTCCAGCGTCTTTTCTGCCTGCCACACACTCTGCCCTGTTTTCCAAAGACGCTGCTGTGAGAGTGTGCGCATGTGGGGCCCGTGTTTGGCCTCTGCTGATGCAGTACCTCCCTTGCCATCCCTCCGGCCCGTGCTCTGCTGGAGCGGTGTCGGTGTCCTAGCTGTGAGCATATGGGGACAGCAGTAGAAGTGGGAGGCGCCAGGGAAAAGCTGGGCCTCGCCTGCTGAGAAGTTCACTTGTTTTTTCTCCCTGCCAGGATAGCGAAGCGGACCATGGCGGCTATGCTGGGGAGCTGGGCTTCCGTGTGAGTAGCAGGCACACCTTTACTTCCTCTCGTCCCGTGTGCTATCTGCCCCTGTGAGCCAGGCGTCCACTTCAAGCCCTTCTCTGTGACACTGTATTGGACATCAGCAGGGCTCTAACCTCTCGGTATACATTGACACTTATCACTGTGTCAGTAACCGAGCCTTTTTATATCCACTTTCTCCATCAATCCTCCCAGCAGCTGGAAAGCAGCCCCAACTTTATATTTTCCCAAAAATTGCTAATGTACCAAAATGTTGAACTATGCAGTGTACAATGAAAACACATGTACTGTTCACTTAGATCCACTCATTGTTACCCATCATTGCTTTATCTCTCTAAAAACATGTCCTCCTTTTTGGAAATAAGTTGGAAACACAACCCTCCACTGCCACAGGCTTGGCTTCCTGAAAAACAGGTGTTGGCCTTAATGTGCAGGGAATTGGGGTGCTGGGAGACAGGTGGGAGACTGGACAGGTGAAGAAATGGAGCTGCAATGTGTTTTACAACAGAGGCCTTGCCCCACCACACACACATATCACTACCACTCACACACACACACGCACACACAGAGAAGTGGGAACTGCGTTGGCCCTGCAGAGGCTGGAGGCTTTTCAGGTATTTTCAGCCTGTCGTTGGCTTTGAGTTATCCCTGGGCAAAGGCATAGCCTTTGGCTAAGAGGTTCTCTTCAGCTTAGGCAGGACCTCAGTGGGGCACTGTTTGCTGCCAGTACTCCAGCAACTGGGGGAGTGAATGCTTAGTCCTGAGAGGGTTCTGTGTGGCTCCCCTGCATTCAGCCTTAAGCAAATAGCAGGCTGCTCTCTTGAATTAGCCACACAGACACTCCCGTTGCCTGTCTAGGCCTTCTCCGGCTCCGGGAATAGACTGGACGGAAAGAAGAAAGGGGTGGAGCCCAGCCCCTCCCCGATCAAGCCCGGAGACATTAAGAGGTAGGCCCCTGACTCTCCTCCCGCAGAGGCTTTGTCTTCTGTTAGGGTGGTCTGGGCCAGACCCTCAGATAGGGCAGCCTTGCTCCTACTCTGAGACAAAGCCTGGGTCGGCAAGGCTGTCGGGGTGAATTGGCTCTTCTTTGTGGGGGCTGTACACCATGTCCCTGGTGGGGGATGGTGTGTCCAGGGAAGTCTATCAGTGCCTCCCTGCCCCTCTTGAGGACCACTGCATGCCAGCCTACCTTGTCTCTTCAGTTCTACCTCCACCTGCTCCCAAGGGCCTTCTTGAGATGTGCCCCTGATGACCTCTTTCTCCTACTGCAGACCATCCTGGTGCCTGTTCAGTAATCTGCCTGTTTTCTCGTGTTGTGACATTCAATAATTGATGAAGTTCCATTATCTCAGTTCCCTAGAACAGAGACTGGGGCTGCCTCACTTTAGTTGTTTCTGTTGTTTGGTCATGGCTCTGTGTGGCAGGTTTCCTCCTCTGGGCTGCCACGGTGATGGCAGGGATGACATGCCAGCTGTCTGCTGTGTGTTAGGACAGATAGATGATGCTGGAAATGGGATTTGTGTGACCTAATCTTGTAAGTAGCACAGTGACTAAGGCACTTGGCTGCTAACCAGAAGGCCGGCGGTTCAAACCCAGCAGCAGCTCCTCGGAAGGAAGGCTGGGCATTCCTATTTCTGTAGTGATACTGCCTTGGAAACCCAAGGAGGGGTCGCTGTGAGTCGGGGCCGACTCGATGGCACATAACAACAACAACAACAATGATCTTGTAAGCAGTGAATGAGTTGCAGCCCATCCGGGAGGATCTGTGAAAGAGGTAGGACAGGGACAGTGAGGGCCTCTCACACCTGCCGACGAGCCCTGATGCAGGCCAGGCCCAGAGTCTGCAGACCCTGCCCAGGACAGTGCTGATGCTGAATGAGGGAACCAGGGACCTGGATTGTGCCTGCCTCCCGCCTGGAAGGGCACTGGGACACCCGAGGGCTGGCCACAGTGAGGGGGCCGCTTCTTGATTGTCAAAATGACTTCTATTCTTTTTTTTCCCTGAAACTGATATTTCTCCTCCTCTTTCCTTTTTACAGAGGAATTCCCAATTATGAATTTAAACTTGGTAAAATCACTTTCATTAGGAATTCACGTCCACAGGTCAAGAAGATTGAAGAGGTGAGTTTCTTTCATTGGCAATGAGAGATCTCATTTGCTAGTGATGCCTGGGGAGTTCTCACCGTTCTCACAAACGGATCTCCTGGTGGCATAGTGGGTAAAGCATTAGGCTGCTAACCAGATAGTTGGTGCTCTGTGGGAAGGTGAGGCAGTCTACTTCTGTAAAGATTTATAGCCTTAGGAATCTTTACAGCCTTGGAACCCAGTGGGGTCACTATGAGTCAGAATCAATTCAGTGGCAGTGGGTTCTTTTTTTTTTCTGGCTGTTCTGGTCTCCGACTTCTAGAGGCTGTGTGGGGTGTGTGCGGGCTCCAGGGCTCCTCAGTGTCCTAAGGTGGACTCTAGGCTGTGCTACCAGAGAGAGCTGGGTGCCCTGGGTGGGTCTCATTCATCTTACGGAGAACTGTGCTGTGAAGTGTTTGAGCACTTCACAGAACACCAGCTTCCGGTCAGTCTCTGTGGGCAACGCCTTCTAGCTGAGTGGGTGGCTGACGGAGACGAGTTGGGGAGGGCTGAGCATATGGCAGAAACCCATGTTTTGAGACTGAGGCCAGCCAGACATCAAGCTCATTCTTTGTGTGGGGGCAGGTGTCAGACAGGTGTCCGGGGAGTAGGGGAGTCTGCTCCTAGTTTGTGGTTGAGAGACTGGCTTCAGTGGTTTGAGTAGCTTTTCCAAGATCCCAAAGGCAACAGGAAGTGGCAGGCAGTCTGTGCCCAGCTTCAGGTGTTGTCTGCTTCTTGTTGCCACAGCCCTGATGTCACCCACTGCTGGTGATCTGAGGGATGGAGCAGATGTTCATAGAGCCCTTGTTAGGTGCTGGTGCCATCTCATTGGATGCTCAGAATGCAGCCTGCAGGGGGAGCAGGAGGAGCCAGCAGAGGGCAAATTCGGCCTGGTGGAGACTTGGTCCAGGGGGTGGGAACTTGCTTCATAAAATCCACCACACCCCGCACAGCTTGCCCACTTCAGCCAGCAGCCATGGGTGGAGCAGTCACATGTGTGTTCATAGAACACCAACATTTCTGATCCTTTGCTGTCCTAGTTCTTTTTTCCAAAGGAGTAGACTCTTGGGGATCTAAGAGTAGAGTAAATGTGCTGTGAGCCTGTCGGGATGGGCCACCACGTGGGACCAGTCACCAACCAGTCCCTAGCTGCAGTGTCATCGCTGGCCCTTCCTGTCCACTAAACTCCTCCCCTCGGGCATTTGGGACTGTTTGCAAGAGCACACTCCATCCCTACTCACAGCCACTGCTAGCCTTACCATCCTGCAAATTGACACTGTGTTGGGGACCTGCACCAGGGCCAGTTGGGCAAACATGATCTGGGCAGCAGCCCTCAATCTCCGACTCCTCTTTAAGGCCCTGTCCTGGCCTTTGTCACCTACAGACCCCATCTTGCTGAGGCCAGAGCATAACTCGGTGTGAGGCACCCTCCTAACTGACTGGTACTGGCTGACTGGTGTAGATTTACAGAAGGAAGTGGTGAGGATGGCAGGCACAGTTGACTCTGTTTTCTCCACACATGAATATTTAAGAATAAATGTATGGTTAAAGATGGGATTGAAGACACACACTGCTCTCCTCCATCCTGAAAATCCACTAAAGAGATGGTCGGTGGCAATAAGATATTACAGACAGTGGGAGAGGAGGCAGCTGCAACAAAATGTAGGCCACCCCAGAGCAGAAGGCCAAGTGGGATGTGACTTAATAGACTGTGGAAAGATAAATCCTAAGCTGGCTGTGGGGAAAGAAAAAAAGCCATTTGGTTTACATTGTAGAGCTCTCAAAAGGCACCCCTGGAAAGGGAGTCTTCAGATAAGATGTGTGCTAAAGAGCAGTTACATCTGTAACACTCCTGCCTGACCTTGCCATGCTGGAGGCTCACCTTCTGGAAAAGGAATAATGGAAGGCCTCTAGACTTGGACCATCAGGCACAGTGGCTAGCAGGACTGAACTCGAAGTGTGAACATGTCACAGCCTGCATGCTGAGTGTTGATGACCTTGGTGTTTTTCCTCACTTGGCTCCTAGACACTGCAGCCAAATGTGTTTGTGGCATTGGGAGGCTGGAGGAGCTTTTGGGGGACAGTGTGATAGGCCGTGGGAAGACCCCAAGTTCTTCATAAAGCAGGTTCCCCTTGAAAATATTCCAGCCCAAGGAAATTTTCTTTGCTGGTTACCAGGGGTGGGAGGGGAGGGGAGGGAACACTGTTAGGTAGAAATAAGTATTGATTTGGGTGAAGAGAAGGGCAATATACCAAATGTGAGTGATCAACATGGTGGCATTGAAGAAGAGGAAGATGGAAAGAGTTACGGGAGGTGCAGGCAACAAGGATGAACCCTTTTGCACATGCAGTACTGCGTTGTCAGTGAAGGCAAACATAGGTATATGGGTGGATAGATGGGTGGGCAGGCTGAACTATTAGGTATGTCTGTGCACCAGGGAGTGTACCCAAGATCATGTATAGGGTTTGCAGACATTGGTTTTACAAGTGTATTTGTATGTTCTCTATGAGTTCCCAGGGGTATAGTAGAGCTGGTAAGGGACAAAGTTGTAGTCACTTCTTGGTCACAGCCTGCTACCCAGAGGGAGCGAATAGTTGAACCTGTGGACTCGGGACCATAGTCTCAGGGAACATCAAGCTCAGTTGGCATAATATACTACACAAAACATTGTTCCACTTCCTACTTTGGCAAGTAGTGACTGGGATCTTAAAAGCTTGCAAGCTGCCATCTAGATGTAACGATGGGTCTCTCCTCGTCCAGAGCAAAGAAGATGAAGAAAACCAAAGATTCCTGGAAACAGTTAGTCCTCATGACTGGTACACCGTGTGATCCTCAGTGTGTATGACTGTGAGA
>NW_006922573.1:220122-227259 GCF_000298275.1 Orycteropus afer afer
GGTTGTGAGGGAAATCACTTCCCCAAACCAAAGGGCATTCGTTTGCATGCTTGGAAGGGCCCCAGAGTGCTCAGAACGGGTGAAAATGACCCCACTTTGGAACAAAGGAGCTACCTCTAAAGAGGCTTCACTTGGACTGAGAATGGCACCAGCTTCTTAGTAGGACACGGAATCTAGACAGTCCTGAGGGGGAAACTTCCCAACCTAACATTCTGTAAACAGCCAACATATCAATGAAGTGTGAGGGTAGAAAAAAGGTATTTTCAGACATGTAAGATCCTCCTCATGCAGCCTTTTTCAGAAGATCCTGGAGGATGAACCCCACAAAAATAAAAAAGACAGAAATAAGAAAACGGAGTCCCAGCACCATGTGCCGTGCCGGGGAAGGGCTGGTGCAGGCCAGGCTGCTGAGGCCCCAGGAGCTTGCTGGGGTACCACTGACTGGATTGGGGGCGGGGGAGAAAGAACCCGGACGCCACTGTTGACACCAGAAGAATCGGAAGGCTCCAGGAAGAGAAGACTGACTGGCTGGGCTGTAGGTCACGCTTGCTGGCTTAGAACCACCACAGTGCTGCATTAGGATGAGGAGTGGGCAGAACGAGTGCTGGGGGCTCAGGGTAGTGGGGGGGGTGTTAGAGCAGAACCCTCTTCCAGAGAAAAAACGTCTGTAGATGGAAGCAGTGGGACTGCCTAGCCGTGAAAGCAAAGGGAAATGGGTCATTGTGCCAAGATACCACCTGTTTTCAAGGGTTTAGAAAAATAAGCCCCCTCTCTGCAGGTAGGAGAAGAGCTTAGAAGGTTTCTGACTGCTGTAGTCAGTGTATATTAAAAGCCTTAAAAACACATAACACCCTTTTATCCCGGAATTCCGCTTTTAGGAAAACCCAGGACTGTGTGTGGGCACATGAGGATGTTTCATCCCAGCACTTCGTCCTGAAAGCCTGAGCAGCAAGGGTCATGCAGTGGTAGAAGACGGGCCCACCTGTGGCAGAGTCTGCAGCCTCTTCAAAAAAACCAAAAAAAAAAAACAAATCCAGTGCCATGGAGTCCATTTCAACTCAACAACCCCTTTGCTTTTCCAAAGCTGTAAATGTTTACAGAAGTAGATTGCCTTATTTTCCTCCCATAGAGCACCTAGTGGGTTTGAACCACAGACTTTGTGGTTAGCAGCCAAATGCCTTACCTACTATGCCCCTGGAGCTTCTGTAGTCTCTGGAGGTTAAGAGATGGGAAATTCATTACAGTTTATACAATCATACACTGAAAAGTGAATGGAAGGCTTTTTTTTAGAAAGGGTAGTAGAGTTATGAGTGACTTTTACTTTCTGGATGTGTTCTTTTATTTTCTTTACCTTGAAAATGCAATGCTTTTGTAAAAGAATGCACTTTTAACCTAAAAATGTAGGCTGTGCCAGACTCACAGTTAAGATTTCCTCAGTTTAGTCAATTACAGTTTGTATTTGTATTTCAAATGGATTTTTTATTATGAATAATGAGAAAGTAAGAAAAATGGCTGGGATGGTACATGTGTCAACAGAACATTTCTTATAAATCCCCAAGGATTTTCTGAAAATGGTATTTTATCTTCCACCTAGGATGAAGCTGGAGGCAGATTCGTCGCATTTTCTGGAGAAGGACAGTCATTGCGTAAAAAGGGAAGAAAACCCTAAGTTGGGACTGTTGACTGACTGGAAAATAAAATAATCGATTACAACATACTGCTTTTTAGTTACTGGCTTTGAGAGGGATGAGACTATTGTCAGAGAAAGCTCTGTTACTTAAGGTTTGTTTAGCGTTACCTAGAATTACCAAGTTGGACCTGGAAATGCAACAGCAGGACTTCATAGTTGTGTGCTTGGTTTTGGGAAAGAGCCGCCTTTGAGTCCTGGTAGTTGGCCACCTCCTCACCACGCTATGCTCAGCCCCTGGGGGCGCCCACTGGCAGAGTGAGAGCAGAGTTCCCTCCTTTTTGATAAAGCTGGCGGAGGGACTGCCTGCCTTCAACTTGCGATGTTCTGTTTTATTATTATTATTATTATTATTATTTAGCCTTTCTTTTTTTGTTCCAGGTCATTTGCTTAAGACATTGCCTTCAGCCGAGAATATCCAGTACTCTGGCTACAATTTAAATATTTGACAAAGGGTATTTCTATTTACTTAAAAAAAAAAAAAATGTTTTAAGTACCATTCCTTAGAAGGCAAACCTCATTTGAACAAAGCACCCACTTTTATTTTAGTTTCATGTGGAAATAACTTTGGCTCCTGAGTGAACCTGTTCTATAGTAAAACAAAGTTATGCTGAAGCACAAATGTGCATATTAGAATAAATACTGAAGATCTCCACTTTCCCCTTCTCCCCTACCGTCACTCCCAATTTGAATGTAGTAAATTACCACAGTTCTGCTGGTCTGTCTGTATTTTTGAATAGGATTAATTTGGCCTGAGGTTGTCACTCTCTGAAATGTGACATATTTTGGCATGGGAGTCCAATTATCTTAATCTCTTCTATTCCTTGAAAAGAATTCTAAATCAGGAATTTCAAATAAAAACAGGCAATGACTAAACCTGGCTCTAAATGTTTGATTATGTAACAACATGGATTGGTGGCTGGACCACCACCAAGCAGGAAGAGAAGGCAGGCTTCCTTACAGGTGCCCACCCCACTTCCCATCCTGCTGATAGAAATATGCCCCTCTAGGGTTTCTCCTGGAGAATGTAGGGAAAAACGAGGTTCTTTGACCCCTAGGAGTAGAGATGATGAGGTTCTGCAGGGCTCCCTCTGTGTGCCAGGGCTTGTCTTGCTTATTGGCAGAAGTCTGCCTTGGGACAGGATTTCTCCAACACTCAGAAGAGGAAAAGAGCTGACCGCTCCAGGATGGCAACCCCAGGGTCCACCCAGGTGTCCTCAGAGAGAACTTGCAACGAATGTCAATCATCAGGGCTCAGCCCTGTGGCCCACATGGTCACCACAGAGGTCAGGCCACTGTGATAGGGTTTTGGAAGACATGAATTCTCAGTGACCTACCTGACCCTTCACTAAGGGGCCTCAGTTTCCCTAGCAGAAGTGGGAACCCTCTTTGGTCGATCAGATTGGCCAACAAATTGTAATTATAAGCATAATGAAGGATATTACAGTAAGCCACTGGCCCTGGGCCTTTGTTACCACATTTACTGTGTATGCAGTGGACTCCCTCTGGCTCCTTGCTGGTAGTGCAGGGAACACTCCCTGCTTGGGTCAGGAGGTAGAGTCAGTTGTTGGGTCTTCTGGTGGGAGCATTAAAGATAATATACAGTGGGCACCTGAAGCAAAGGTCATGGTCATTAACTGCTGCACCCTGGCCTGTAGTCTTAGTGTCCCTCCATGGGCCAGCCACCTCAATGGCAGGCCCTAAGTAAAATTGCAGCTTTCTGGGCCCCTCCTCCAGTGAGTTTGACCTAGTTTCACTTCTGGGGTGGGTCCAGCAACACAGTCCTAAGGAGCTCCCCAGCAAATGATTCTGTCTACAGAAGTTGGCTATCATTCGAACAGAAGGAGATACTGCGTGGTTTAAAATCGGGAAGGGTGTGTGTCAGGCTTGTATCTTTTCACCACACTTACTCAGTCTGTATGCTGAGCAAATAATCCAAGCTGGACTATATGAAGAGTGCAGCATCAGGATTGGAGGAAGACTCATTAACAACCTGCGATGTGCAGATGACACAACCTTGCTTTCAGAAAGTAAAGACTTGAAGCACTTAACTGATGAGGATCAAAGACTACAATTTTCAGTATGGATTACACCTCAACATAAAGAAAACAAAAATCTTCACAAGTGGACCAATAAGCACCATTACAATAAATGAAGGAAAGATTGAAGTTATCAAAGATTTTGTTTTATTTGGATCCACAACTCAAAGGGAAGCAGCAGTCTCAAGAAATTAGTGTATTGCACTGGGAAAATCTTCAGATCTCTAAAGTTCTGAAGAGCAAAGATGTCACTTTGAAGACTAAGGGGCGTCTAACCCAAGCCGTGGTATTTTCAGTCGCCTCACATGCATGTGAAAGCTAGACAATGAACAAGGAAGACCAAAGAAGAGTTGATGCTCTTGAATTACAGTGTTGGAATGCTGAAAATGCCATGGACTGTCAGAACTAACAAGTCTGTCCTGGAAGAAGTGCGCCAGAATGCCCCTTGGAAGTGAGGATGGCCTGACTTCGTCTCACCTACTTGGTCGTGTGGTCAGAAGGAACCTTTCCCTGGAGAAGGGTATCACGCTTGGTAAAGTGGAGGGTCACCACAAAAGGGGAAGACCCTCAATGAGATGGATTGACACTGGCTGGCTACAACGACGGGCTCATGTATAGCAAGGATTGTGAGGATGGCGTTGGACTGGGCAGTGTTCCGTTCTGTTGTACACTGGGTCACTGTGAGTCAGCGCCGACTGGACAGCACCTAACAACAACAGAAGTTGGAGAGCCACTGTATCCAGGTGTGAGGTACTGCAGGGGGTGGAACAGGCCCTCTGGTTTCTTTCTTTTGCCTTTCATGCCTCTTTGCATTTCTCCTGTGTGTAAACATTCTGTCTCTTCATATCCTCATAACAGCCTACAGTTTATCAGATAGACAAGCCGCCTCCAGATTTGTAAGGCCCAGCTTCAGCCTCCATGCCCTTGACTGGGCTAGTTCCCTTCAGGAGGTTATGCAGTACCCTGTATTCTGCCCCTCACCTCATTCTGTGCAGAACCAACCCAAGTATTTTGTGAGTGTACCTTCATCCTCTTGAGCAGATGTGCAGGTGAGACCAGTTACCCCAGGACCTGGTATCTTCCTGGGACAGAATTGATGCTCAATATGTGCTTAGGTAGGAGCTCTGGTGCTGTAGTGCCTACTACTGCTAAGCAGAAGGCTGGCTGTTCAACCCACCAGCCACTCCTCGGAAGGAAGGTTGGGCAATCTATTTCCACAGTGATACCGTCTCGGAAAGCCAAGGAGTGGTTGCTATGAGTCGGATCCAACTCCATGGTAGTGAGTTTGTTTTTTGGTTATGTGCTTAAGAAAATTAACCCGACCTTTGGCATTTATGAAAATAATGAAGCTCTTGAAAAAACTAGCCTGAACCGTGTGGTTTCATGAGCAACCATCCTGTGGCTTCCTGTGAGGCCTGGGCTCCTTCTCCACCTCTTGGCTTCCGGGTAACAGTGGGCCCCTGCCTAGGCTTTCTGTCCTCAAGACACCTCCGCACCTTCTCCCCACGGCCCCGCCCCTTCCGCCCGCCTGGCGCGCGCGCCACTACGCTTGGCTTTATTGTTGCCCCAGCTGGACCTCCTGTTGAAGGCTTCTCAAATTGGTGAAAGAGCTCGGGTGAGGTAGTGGTTAAAGCATTTGGCTGCTAACCAAAATGTCAGTGGTTCCGACCCTCCAGCAGTTGTAGGAGGTGGACGAGGTTAAGTCAAAAAAAAAACCTCACTGCCGCGGTGTGAGGTCCGACTCATAGCGACTTCCTGTGTTTCCGAGGCAGTGTCACTTCACAAGTAGATTTCCCAATCATCCTTCCAAGGCTGGTGGTTTTGAACTGCTTAGCAGTCAAATGCCTTAGACCCTACGCCACCACTCTATCTAGGAATTCATTGGTTACTGTAGTGGCGGCTTTCTTCAATCTCTATTGGCTGGCGGGCTGAGAAGGCGGGGCTTGGTGGTTTCTCCCAGACATGGCCGACGGCGACAACTGGCGGGTAAGGGTGGTCTGTGCCCGGGATCCGCAGCGGCCTCGTCGGACTAGGCGGCCGCAGTAACTGGACACTCATTGGGCAGGACGGGACGGGGTCGGAGGGCGGGCTGTCCAGCGGCCTCTGGGGTGGGCTGCACCACCAGCCCCACTCAGGCCCCGCCTCTCGCCGCAGCCGCCGCGTCCGTGCGAGGCCTACCGCGCCGAGTGGGATCTGTGCCGCAGCGCGAGGCACCGCCTGCACCACTACTACGTCCACGGCGAGCAGCCGGCCTGTGAGCAGTGGCGCCGCGACCTGGCCAGCTGCCGCGAGTGGGAGGAACGCCGGAGCGCCGAGGCACAGGTGCGCCGGGGAGGCCAGGGCTGCGATTCGCCAGCAGGCACGTCGCCGGCACGCCCGGGCACGCAGCGTGTGTGCGGGTTGTGGGTACTTGCCCAGCGGATGGATATTTGTAGATCCCCTTGCATGTGCCAAGTCCTCTCTAAGTTCCAGGCCCCGGGGACCCTGTAGGAGTAGAGTTCCTCCTCCTCGAGCTTCCCTTTTTTTTTTTTTGAAAAAAGTTAAAAGTAGGTTTATCAACAGGCCTTGCAGACCGCATTAAGGACAATGAAGGAGACAAGGTAGGAGGGGTTGTGGAGTGGCCTGGAGAAGGAAGAGGGTCACCTGCAAGTGTTAGGGTGGTCAGCTGGCCTTGGGGGAGGATGGTGTTGCTGAGTCCTAGATGACCCGGAGCCAGCCTTGACCCAGCCGTAGATGACATGACCGAGGAACTGGAGGAAGGCCGTGGTGCCAGGAGCTGAGGGCAGGCAGGGTGAAGAAGGGTTGGAGGATGGGCCTTTATAAGGAGTTGAGAATTCTGTTCTGAAAGTGTTCAGGGAAGCATGCAGGATTGGATTTCTATCATTAAAGATCATTCTGACTGCCAGGGTGTGGAGAGTGTAGGGGCAGGGAGCAGTAAGGAGGTGGTTCTAGTCATCCATTCATTCAGCAGATTTTCATCACTTGCTTTATTCATGGCAGAGGAACTCTGGTGTCCTAGTGGGTAAGGCATTTGGCTGCTGATCAGATGGTTGGTGGTTCAAACCCTCCAGCTGCTCAGCAGCAGGAAGATGGAGCAATGTGTTTATGTAAAGATTTACAGCCTTGGAAACCCAGTTGAGGTCGCTATGAGACGGGATCGACTCAGTGGCAGTGGGTTTTTTTTTCCCTGTTCATAGCAGGTGTTCTTGGGGTTAGCAGAGTGAAGAGAACGGCTCCAGCTTTCTGGCACCCACACTCTAGTGGTGCCCTGGGCCCATGGTGGGAGGTGGGCAGAGAGAATCAGTAAGGATCCAGTAGATATTTGTGAGGATATAGTGCTCATGGGGGGGCTCTGGGGGCGCAGTGCCTAAGGCACTTGACTGCTCACCAGAAGGCTGGAGGTTCAAACCC
>NW_006922573.1:227958-236338 GCF_000298275.1 Orycteropus afer afer
ATGTGATTATATACAGAGACTGATGTGGAGACCAGGAGGCCAGGTAGTAAGAGTGATGATCAATCGATGATAAGCAAAAGTCAAAAAATGGGAAAGATAGCTTGCAGCCTGTATGGTGAGAGATTGACAGCTTTAATATATATCAAATAAAGAAAATAATGTTATCAGATGAGAAAAATGGGAATGACTTCAGAATAGAAAAATGAAGAAAGGGAATGAAGAGGCAGTTCATAAAAAAGAAAACCAAACGACCAGATTAACAAGTGAAAAGAATAGTTGTTAGTTGCTGTTGTGTTGACCCCAACTCACACGACCGTGCGCGCCACAGAACGAAACCCTGTCGGTCACGCACCATCCTCACAACCCTTGCTGTAAGGGAGCCCATCGTTGTGGCCACCAGTGTGTCTTCCATCTCGTTGAGGGTCTTTCCCTGTCTCGATGACCCTCCACGTTACCAAGCATGACATCCTTCCCTAGGGAATCGCCCAGTGGACCATAGATGTGTCCACAGGGATGTGGAGAGTCAAGAGCAGTTGCGCATTGTTCATGGGAGTGTCACTTGGAACACCCTCTCTGGGCTGTCAGGCAGACTAAATAGGTTAAATGCATAACTTTTGACCCCAGTTGTCCTTCTGGAAATCTATCTTCGGGAAGGAATTGGACAACAATGCCCAGGGACATGCTTGAAGCGCTTGCCACTTTTTGTGATTGTGCAAAAATTGAAAGCAACCTAAATCCTTCTAGTAGATATTTGACTAAATAACAGCCTTCTACATGGAATGCCATGTAACCATTAGAAAGGGTAGTAATATACCCTGAGGTGGAGAGGTACCCACAGTGTATCGTTTAGTGAAAAAAAGGCAGGAAATAGACCAACCAGCAGACCGTGATTCCATCCTTTTTAATTTTATCTTTATTTTTGCCATGTTCCTTCCCTTCCCCTCCCACCCCTTAATCAACAAAAAAGTTTCCTTCTATTTATAAACCTTTCCTTGACTTTTTCCAATAATGAACTAATACTGTATTTGCCCTTCTGTGATTGACGTACTACATTCAGCATAATGTCCTCCAACTTCATCCACATTATGCGGTGTTTGGCAGATTCTACGTTATTCTTTAGAATTGCATAATATTCCATTGTGTGTATGTACCATAGTTTGGTCATCCATTCTCCTGCTGACAGGTTGTTTCCATCTTTTTGCTGTTGTAAACAGGGCTATGATGAACAGGGGTGTGCATGTGTCTGTTCTTGGCCTGGCTCTCACTTCTTTAGGATATATACCTAGTAAGTGAATTGCTGGGTCGAATAGTATTTCTAATTCCAACGTTTTAAGGAATCGCCACACTGCTTTCCACAGTGATTGGATCCTTTTACAGTCGCACCAGCAGTGCATGAGAGTCCCAGTCTCTGCATCCTTACCAGCATTTGTTATCTTCTGTTTGGTTGAATTTGGCTGTTAGTGCTGGGGCCACTTGGTATCTCATTGTTTTGATTTGCATCTCTAGTGATCATGAACATTTCTTCATGTGTTTGTTGGCTGCCTGAATATCTTTGCTGGTGAAGTGTCTATTCATGTCTTCTGCCCAATTTTGAATTGGATCATTTGTCATTGTGTTGTGGAGGTGTTGGAGTCTTCTATAAATTTTAGAGATAAGTCCCTTGTCAGACATGTCATTGCTGAATATTTTTTTCCCAGTCTGCGGGTTCTCCTTTTGCTCTTTTGAAGCACGTAAAAATTTAATTTTTACAACATCCCATTCATCTAGCATGATTCCATCTTTAGAGAAACAAAAAGGTCCCAGGGAACCTGTTAACTGTCACCTCAGAGATGGCGGCTCGGGAGGTTTTCATATTCTACTTTGTCAGTTTGGCTTTTTTTAGACAAGAACAAAAACATTCTATTTGAGAGCTTGAGGGAAGAGAGACAAGAAAGCCGGTGGAGAAGACCAACTTGTATCTGTAAAGAGCGTGATGCCAAGGGCTCACCTCAGGTGCTAGCACTGCCCTTGGGCTTGTTGTTGAGAGAGTGTGGTTGGAGATGCTCCCACCCACCTGCTGTGCACAGCTGTGCCCAGTGGCCTGTTGCCTAATTCCTTCCTCAGCCTTCCAAGGAGCCCTGGCCATGTGTCTCTTATCTCCTCTTTCTTCCTTCAAACCCCTGCTCCTCTCAGGTGCCCGCAGCCACTCTTTCAGACTTTTTTCTCTTCTCCTAGCGCGACATGTCCACGCTTAGTCTTAGCAAGTGAAACTGCCCGAGACTGACTAGGTCAACTGAAGCCATACAGCCTTGAGGCCCAGGAGATGTTTTGAATTTTCTTCAGATGACGGTGATTTAGAGAGTAGTTTTTCACAGTAGCTAGTGAAGAAGGATGATTGAGATCTATGTGTGTTAATTTGCTCCAGTCACCAAGATAACATTCTGTGGCTGCAGCCAAGTTGCAGAAGAGAATGTCCTCCACGCCCTTGTTTCTCCCTCTGTGCTTGAGAGGTGCTGAGGAGGAGGGAGGTCACAGGGCCACGGGAGAGCACTCAGGGCCACTGAGGCCCAGCAGGGGCGGAAGTGACTGGGGTCTCCTTTGCACAGCGATCCCTCTGTGAGAGCGAGCGGGCCCGAGTGCGGGCTGCCCGGAAGCACGCCCTGGTGTGGCCCTTGAGGCAGAGCCCCCCTGCAGACTGGCACCTCCCTCTGCCCCAGGACGAGAAGGACCAGTGAGAAGCGCCCTGCCTGGTGTCCCTGCAGCCGCCTCCAGCCTGTCTCAAGCAGGGCTGTCGTGCAAACCTAAGGACTGTGACTGGCCGTTTGTAGTGGGTCCCTGTGAGCGCCACCTGGCCTTGAACATGGAGCACGACGTCTTCAGCCCCACCTACTCTACACCTCGCCTGCTCTCAGGGTGACACTCTGAAAAACAGTTGCACCCATTCCAGAGCTTTGGGGAAGCCAAGCTTCCTTGGGGGTATCTGTGAGCAGCCAGGTCGGGCCAGCTCACGTTTCTCCCCTGGAGTGACAGCATGAGAGATGGTGGCCTGACATCTAGAATTCTCAGGTCAACTCGTGAGCCACAGCCCTGATCTGTGTGGACATGTGGGTGGATCAGAATAAGGCAGCTAAATTGAGCTTTATGTGCTTCTGTGAATGTGATGGGGCAAGGTGTGAGGGTCTTGTAGTGATGGTACCTTTATTCATCCTTGAGAAACAGGCTGCTGTGTCCTAGGCTTGGTGACTCAGGTAATGCCAGCCACCGGCCTGGGAAGCTAGGAGTGGAATCTACTCCATGGGGTTTTGGCTTGGGAAACACAAAACTCAGGCCACTCGTCTCATTCACAGCAGACACAGGTGGGCGTGGCCTGTGCCTAGGAAGAGGATGGGGCTCACCTGCACCTCTGGGCCAACTGAGCACCTCCTAAGCTGGGAGATTGGCCCCTTGGAGATGCTGTTTTTAAAGAAATGTACACAGCCTCGCATAAAAAGGGTTCATAGCTTCTTGGCTTAAAAACCCAAGCCTCAGACTCATGGAATTTAGGTTTCTTTCCCTCAAAATTTCCCTGGGTCATTTTTATTTATTTTAATATTTTCAAACATTTCTTTTTTTATTGGACATCTCAGCTACAACAGCCAATCTAGGAGGTTGAGAAAAGTATCTTAAATAAGAACCGTTTTTAGTTTAGATAAAGAAAGTAAGTATGTTGAGTTAGGCATACCCATGCACAGTAAAAATCCGAGGATGATTTAATGTAGTACAGCTATATTAGAATCCAGTGTTCAGGAGTGGGAAGACCTTTCCTGTAGTACTGGAGTGCGAAAGTATGGAAGCCAGAAGGCTTCACTATTGTCAACAGGACTAAAGGGCATGATAAAATTTTGCAACTCGGAACACAGACAAAACCAGTATTTCTTCAATTGTGAGAACATTCTTAAAAGAAAATATCCTGTATGCTGTATATATAAGATGGAAATAATCTGTTGTTAAAAAAAAAAAAAAATCTGCTAGCTACATCTCAACCAAATCCTCTACCTACTACCACCTCCCTGTATCGTCTCATCGGATGAGTGTGACAGCCCTCCTCACAGGTCTGCTTGCCACCCCTCCTACCCATTCGCCACAACCACAAGATTCGAAAAAACTAAATCTGATCCTGCCACATACTTTCCATCTAGCAACTAGTTCTTTAAAATTCTTCAAGGTCTTCCCATTGGTTTTAGGATACAAATATATATCCTCCAGGAGGCCTTCAGGCCCAGCAATTTCCAGTTTAGTAATATATCAGACTAGTAATAGATCAGACAGTGTTTCACTGCTATTCATAAGGTTTTCAGTGGCTAGTTCTTTGAGAAGCGGATGGCTTGCTCCTTCTTCCGAGTGTGTCTTAGTCTGGAAGCTCCGCTGAAGCCTGTCACCATGGGTGACCCTGCTGGGATTTGAAATACCGGTGGCATAGCCTCCAGC
Organism: Orycteropus afer afer; assembly: GCF_000298275.1. NCBI lineage: Eukaryota > Metazoa > Chordata > Mammalia > Tubulidentata > Orycteropodidae > Orycteropus > Orycteropus afer. Next base: position 232,405 of record NW_006922573.1, read on the forward strand.
CCCACAGCAACACACAAGCCACCACAGTGTGATAAACTGAAAGATGAGTGGTGACCTGTAGGCCTTCGAAGAGCCTCAAAGCCCCACAGGGCCTTTGCACCTGCTGTTCCCTGTGTTACCTTATTAACACCTACTCATCTTTCAAACCACTTTTCACTTCCTCAGAGAGGCTTTCCCTGAGCCCCACACCAGGTCAGTTACCTATTATATGTGCTTATAGCTCTTTGGCTCTCTTCTTTAAGACCCTAATTACAGCCATAACTTACATATCTTTAAGTGGTTCTCTGAATGTCTGTCTCTACCTAGATCAAAGCTCTGAAGATGGAAGGTGACTGTTCTGCTAACCTTTTATCCCTGGTCCCTAGTGCAATGCTCTGTAAATATTTATTAAATGAATAATTGGATAGCTCCCCAATCAAAATGCTACATAAAGCAAAATATGGGAAACTGGCATGGCAGTGAATGTTAATATTTTATCCTTTCTTTCATTACTACAAATTACCCATTACATTCAGTTATTTACTACTAAAAAGAGAAATTATTTATTACCAGGTCAAGTTATTGAATATTACCTATAGAAGATATATATATATATATACCTGTATTTTTGTTTTAAAAAATGGTTTGTCCATATTCATAAAACAGTTGCTCTATGTAAGAAAAATATGAGTTACCATTAAATCTAATTCTCTTTTCAGAACAACCATGCATCTTTAGATCAGAGCACACATGGAACATTGTCTTCTGGTCCCTAAATTTAGAGTAGAAAGTGTTTTTAGAAATAAATACTGTGAAATCGATAAGAAGCTAAAATCAGTTAAGGCAAATAGCTATGAAACCTCAACAGAACTCTTTAATTTCTCAACGTCTATAAACAGCTTCACACAAATCACTTGGAAAATCAGCCTACAGGAGAACCAAACCCCGTACTCCCCAGGCCCGCTCTTGAAGTCAGCGGCTCTAAGAACTGATCTGTTGTAGCACCTGTTGTAGCAGATGACACTAAAGGCTGCAGGCGGTCCTCAGGCCTGGGTTCTGGATCAGTTTTCTGGCTTGGATCAGTTAGGAATCACTTCCTGAGAATCTTCACTGTGAACTGAAGTAGGTGTTAGCATTGCCTTTTCCTTCAGCTCGGCAGTCTTTTCTGATAGGGGTACGTTGTCCATGTCCATCTCAGATGCCTTTACTATGCCTTTGATTTTTAAGAGATAGCATAGCGTTTTGTCACTGGAAAGGCAAAAGTGATCTCTCAAGGTAGCCAAGGTGCATGGGTAGAATTCAGATGGAAACCAGTGAGAATCCCACAGGAACTACAAATAAAAGGTGGTAAATACTGCCTTCGGGTGGACCTTCACTGCCAGCCAACAAGGGCACTTCCAGATCGACCTTATTTGTGACTCTGAAGAAGACCACAGCCCCAGGAGACCGTGGCAGACCCCAAGGATGTGCACCGAGTCAGTGACCACGGGGCACTTCTCAGGCTACAGCCCTGTTGGCAGCTGCAATCCGGTGCCGCTGCCCAGAGCCGGGGGGCTGAGCGGCGAGGACCCCGTTAGCACTTGCGTTTCCCAACCTACGGAAGCCGGGCAAGACTGCTCGTTGGTAGATTTCTTAGCACCACCATCACAAAAGTCACCCTGCGGCAACTTGTATAAACTGACCAATTCCACCGGCGCTGTGCTGCCATTTTTCCTTTGGTCATTTTTAGAAAATGTGAAATGTATTTATTTGTTAACTTTTTAAATTTATTCCTATTATTTTAAATTGTGCTTTAGGTGCAAGTTTACAGAGCAGTTTGTTTAACATTCAACATTTCACGTACATTTGGTTTCACTCCCCAATTACCATCCCTGAGTCTAATCCACTCTCGTCCCCTCTCTTCCCAGTGAACTTGCCCCCTCCTTGTGCCCCTCCCAGTTACGCACTCCATGTGTCCTGCATTTCCTCCAAGCAAAGGTTGCCCCTCTGGTGTCCCGTGGTCGATTGCTCCAAGGGATGAATTTGCATAGCATATGTGGGTGCGTCACCCTGCGTTGAGTGGTCTGCGTGTACCTCTTATTTACTATTGGGCTGAGAGGCAGCCCCTGGGAGTGAGTTTTACTCCAGGCCCGAAGTGTATCCCGGGGCCATAGTTTTGGGGGTCCCACCAGACTCATCCGAGCAGTAATTCTGGTCGTCATTGTGTTTTGGGTTTTGTGCCACACTTTTCCTGCACTCTATCCAGAATCTCCAGTTTTGATCCTTTCCCGAGTGCTTGCCATTGCTAGTTGAGCACCATCTAGTTCTTCGGGTCTCAACGTCCATCGTGTCTTAGGGCTGATTGCTTCCAAATGCCCTTGGTTTTTTGCGCTCTTCTTTGCTTCCAATGATAGGAGACCATTAGCTGCATCTTAGATGGCCACTTGAAAGCTTTTAAGACCCCAGCTGCTACTCAGCAACATGGGTCGTGGAACAAGATTTTTATGCGTTTTGTTGTGCTGATTGAGTCTGGTGTCCCCCAGTGCTATGGTCTCAGTGGGTAGAGCCATTGGCCCTCTCTCCCAGTGTCTGGTTGTCTGTGGGGACTGCTCCATGTCTGCCTTCTGTTGTTTTTATAAGGACTGTGGGTATTTGTATCAGAAAATGTGGAATGTATTAAGAGCTATTTCACATGCTCGATTCCAAATATAGGCTGGAAATTCAAGCCACATTTGTTAGATTTCACACCTAACATTGTTGTGCTTGTATTAAAATTTTGAATGCCTATAGATGTTTATAAAATATGTATATGAACAACAGAATAAAATTTGAAGGAAAACAAACATGCAGTGCCAGGAATAAATGAAACAAACATATGTAAGATTTCTATAAAGAAAAGAAAAAAATTTGTTAAAGGCAACAAATAAATGGGAAGATGTAAAATAATAATACATATAGGAACCAAGAAGACTAGTTCTTGAAGAGGTCTCTTTTACTGCTAATGAAGCGATTTGGCGGCGTGCGACCCACAGCAGACCCGCCGTGAGTGCGGTAGGGTGGGGGTGAGGTGGCTGTGCACCCAGCCGCTGTCCCTACTCCCTTGCTTGCCAGCAGCACCCCCTGTTGCTTCTTGCCTCCCTCATGGCCAGGCTGCATCCTGGCCTCCAGCAGTGGGCCAAACACTGATTCATTCTCTGGGACAAAATAACCCATCTTTTCAAAATGTTCTATATAAATCAAAGAATAAAATTTCTCCTCATCACTTGTGTTTTCTGCTGTACGTCTCAAGAATTCTCCCTGTATTTGTGTGTATACCTGTGGGGGCAGGGGAGCACGTGTGCATATGATGTCAAGAGCAGAGGTGACTCTAAAGAGCCACACTCATCTGCCCCCATCACGGGAGGAGGGAGGACCTTGATTGGTCTAAGCCAACCTTAGGATCTCCCTCCGCCCCATGACTGTGGCTAGTTTCAAAAGGAGCTTTTCTGGCCAGTGAGGAGAGAGAAGGCTGCTAGAGGTTTCCAAGAGTTGTTTTCTTTAAGTGAAACACGAGGACGGGACATCCAGCTCTCCTGGGCTTCCTGGACTTAGCTGGGGGTGTGGGTGAAGCTGGAGGGCCAGCCAGCACACAGGGAAACTGCAGGCCTCGTGAGCTCCCCCGAGCCGGAGCCTCCCACCCTCAGGTTTGCTGTTGGGGCTCTTGCATTGGGCCGAGTGCTGCCTGCGGCTGAATGTCCTTCTTGCTTTATATCCTCTGGACGTTTACGTTCTGCTGCCCGGCCGCTCTCGCATTTTGCCTGCCTGCCTTCGTCACAGGTTCCACATCAGCACGTAGTGGGCCACCTCTCTGCACAGGATGGTGCCTCCATGCCCTCATGCATTCATCCTTCATCTCGGTGCCTCCTGTGTGCTGGGTGAGGTTTCGGACTCAGGGGTCATGGTGTCCAAACAGGTAAGTTGCTCAGAAAGAGTTTCT
>NW_006922573.1:237708-241828 GCF_000298275.1 Orycteropus afer afer
GGCTGAATGGCTGCCAGGGGTAGGGATGGGGGAGGAGGTCTATGGTGATGAAAGTTTTATTGTGCTGGTGGTGGTAACATAAGACTACCATATGCACACAAATAAGTGCGTGCAGATAAAACTCGAGGTATCTGGATACTCTTGACTGTACCGACGCCTATTTCTGGGAACTCTGGTAGCACAGTGCCTAAAGCATCTGACGGTTAACCAGAAAGTTGGTGGTTCAAACCCCCAGCCACTCCACAAAAGGAAGACGGGGCAGTCTAGTTCCGTGAAGATTTACCGTCTTGGAAACCCAGTGGGGTTGCTCTGAGTCAGAATCCACTCAATGGCAGTGGGTTTGGTTTGGATACTGTACTGTGTAAGGTGTCAGCATTGGGGGAGGTTGGGGGAATGGTGCACAAGACCTCTCTACTTTTCATTGTGATCTCCTGTGAACTTCTAAAAAATAAAAAGTTAAAAAATAGTAACTGCAGGGGATGACCCACTAAATTGATTATACAAGCTAATGGATCAAAAGCACTAATGTCAAGGGCCTACAGCAGGTAATACCTTAGGCAGGGAGGTCACAGAGGCTGAGGTCTGAACAAGGAGGCAAGGCAGAGAAAAGGGCCACGCAGCCATGGGGTAGGAGTAAGGGTGCGCTGCCTTCGGAAACTGGGATCAGGTATATGGACTCAGTTCTCCAGACAGCTTAGGGTCTACAGGTCTCTGGCTAGTGCAGAGAATGCCTGGGGGAGGGACAGAGCTCTTGGAAGACTAACTACGGAAGAGGCCAAAAGTGATCGTGCTTGGGCCTTGGGGCTGCAGTGGAGGTGGTGGGAAGTGGCTGCATTCAGGGTCTGTCTTAGGTGGAGAACCAAAGGACTTAGGATCCTTAGGGAGAGGAGTTACTATTCAGGACTGGTAAGTTTTTAAGGCACTCTGGTGGTGTATGGGTAAGACATTTGGCTGCTAAGCAGGTCAGCAGTTCAAACCCACCAGCCACTCCATGGGAGGAGGATGGGGTAATCTACTTCCGTGAAGATTTCCAGCCTCAGAAACCTGATGGGGGTGCCATGAGTCAGAATCAACTCAATGGCAGTGACTTTTTTTTTTTTTTTTTAAGTTTTTCAAACAAAAGTGAACCATACAGTAGGAAAATACATCTAAATTTCTATGGAAATGAGATGGGATGCAAATCATTAGGAAAAATGGCTTCCTTTACACACTAGACCTTCACAATTGTCAGACTCATAACACTTGGCCTTGCACCCAGGGGGGGACAGCTGCTTCCTTAACTAGTATGTCCCTGGCTTGCTCCAGTCTCCCCAAATTAAAACCCAAAAGTGGCTTTGCTGATGACACACTTCCACGTCTACCTCCCGTCCCACTGGGAAGGCCTTTTCTGTGCACTCATGGCCAGCAGGCAAAACCCTATTCCTCCTTCACCTTCACGTGCATATGCTATATGTAAGAGTATAAACTATAAACAGTCTCCTGCTTGGGGGGGGGGGGTCACCACACAATTGGAATTTTCCCTTTTACCCCCTTGCTTCTGCCACTTGAGAGCAGTGGCTGAGGCCTTGGTCGTCTTCCCAGTACCTGGCAAAAAGGGATAGCATCTCTCACCCCCAACTACCTCGAATGAATTCATTTTGATTCTAATACAAGACAAAGAGACACTTTGAAATAAACTTTTATTAATTAACAGCATGCTTTACTCTGTGAAAACCAAACCCAACCCTGGTAATTGGGGCTCTCAAGGCCAGGGGGTTCTGAAGACTTATCTCTTGAACTGTACCTGTGTGTACACCTTGGTGATGTTGTTGTACTTGCCTTCAGGGGGCTGGTAGTTAGGGACTGGTGGTGTGTGATGTGGCCCTTCGCTTTCAAAAGGGAGCAGTCTGGGGTCCCGCTTGATGGCCTCTGCGTGGAGCTCTGGGGAGGCGAGGCACAGCTCCTGCAGTGCCTCCTGCTGGGCTTCCAGCAACGACTTGACGGCGGCCCTCTCCATCTCCTGCTCTTGCTGCTTGTACAGGGACCACTTCTTCAGAAGCAGCGCTCTCCTCTCAGTCTCCTCAAAGGGGAGCTCGACCTGAGGCCGCTGTCTGGGAACACACAAACGCGTTCACAGGTGTGACGCTGGGGGGCACAGACCCTGCCACCAAGGGAGTCGGTGTGACTGTGCGTGTGACCCCGGCATTCCTACTGCTGCAGACAAATGGGACTTAGGAGGAAAGAGGAGAAATCGGGGGCAAATTAAGGGAATGTGGAATGTGGCAGCATCTGAAACTGACACCTGGAACCACTGTCATTTCCCTTACGTAGAAATAAGAAACAATGATGCCATGAGATGGTGGAGCTGACGGCATCACTTCTTCTAAAGGAAGTGGCAAAGACTGCCTTTGGTAAGAGGTGACTGGAGAAGAGTGAAATGCTATTATGAAGATGGACACCAAAATCCCAGGAGTCAAGAGCCTTTCATAAGTGTGGTAAAGGTACGCGTCAACTTGGCTGGGCCTAGTAGCTAGGCAGTTGGATGTAGTTATTCCCCCATGGTAAGACTGGTAATCAACTCCGTGATGCAGTCTCCTGTGAGCAGCTGAGTAGCTAGCTGCCTTAGGGATGTGGTCTGCTCCCAGTGTATGAAAAGCTGCTTGAGGAATGGTCTGCAGCTTTTGGCACAGTCAGACCCTGCATGCAGCCAAGTCGTTACCTAGCAGCCTTAGAGGTTATCTGCCAGTCTTGGGACTCTTAATGGACTTGAATCAATGGCCTGCCATGTGGTTTGGTAATACTGGGACTGTGCCTTTTGACTTGTCAACTGTAGGTTTGTCAGGCTCAGCCAGCAGCTACCTGAGTGAAGAAAGCCTTCAGCTTCACTGGGCCAGGAGCAAGAGGCAGAGCTGCAGCTCAAGGTCAAGGGGCTTTCATCCAGCCCCTAGAGCCCTGCACTTTGAACTCTCAAACCGTAAGAGAATAAACTCCTATTTGTTAAAGTCACCCCTTTCGTGGTGTTTTCTGTTTGAGTGGCACAAACTAACCAAAACATTAACCCTGGAGTATCTTAAAAAAGCACCTGACATTTCCCACTGGCATGGCAAGGTGCTACTCTATAAATGGTACACTCTGCTTACAAGAAGGCAGCAAGTAAAGGATCCAAGAGCTGCTAACCCTGCCCACAACTCAATCCCAACAGACACCATCTATGAGCATTTGATCTTAAGGCAAGAGGCTAAAGGTTCTCTACCATCCAGAGGCAAAGCCTGCGGCCCCAAGGCGGCAGTACTGCCTGAGTCAGCCACAGCCAGGACGCCTCGTGCAAGAGTGGCATGCCCTCTGGAGCAGCACTGGCACGGACTCGCTCTGGTCACCCGACCCGGACTCCTCACTATCACGGTTTTCTGGATTTCTTTCTTTCCCACTTTCAGCCATTCAAGAGCATCACGACCTAGGAATACTTTTCCAATTTACAAAAAAGCACAACCAAGGAGAAAAACATTCAGATCAGGGCCAAGTCAGCCCCAGCCTATAGATGCTTTCCAATCAGCACAGGCTTGGACTGCAGCTAAAACTCTCCTAGGAGTCGACAGAACACCTTTGCTGCGAGGACCTCAACCCCAGACGAGAATCCGTACCTCGCTTTATCTAAGAACTTCACCGGGGTAATAAAATCTTCTATGGGAATTAGTTCTTGGCTAGCTTTTTCCAGTCGTCGGATCCTCTTCTTCAAACGGTCCTTTGCTGCTTGGTCTCTTTTAGGATCTACTTTCTTCTTCTTTCGAAGAGGTTCTGCTCTAATGTATAAAACAAATGTTAAACTTTACTCCTCAGTCTCATGACCATGTTGAGACATGACATTAGGTGAAATGCCTCCTACTTGTACTGAGCTTTCCATTGGGGGAAGGTAACAAAGAATGCAGCCCACTCCTTTGCACTCCAAAGTCTTTATGAGAACTGTGTGAACACTGGCAACTCCAGAGAAGGAATGGAAACTTTTGAACTCGGTAGGGTACCCACTACAGGGAAGTGCTCATCCTTACTGCTAGGGCGTAGGTCAGTAGGGTACCCACTACAGGGAAGTGCTCATCCTTAGTGCTAGGGCGTAGGTCAGTAGGGTACCCACTACAGGGAAGTG
>NW_006922573.1:243323-246241 GCF_000298275.1 Orycteropus afer afer
GTAGGGTACCCACTACAGGGAAGTGCTCATCCTAGTGCTAGGGCGGAGGTAGGGCTCGGCATTGCAGTGAAGTGAAGAAACCGAACCAGTGACGTAGAAGCTCGTCATTCGCGTTTTCAATGGGTCTGTGATGTATAAAAATGCTTTGAATGGCAGGCAATAGGAGCGACTCCTATTTACTTTTTGGGATTTCTTAACAAATTTCCCCATCCTAGAACGCTGTCTAGAACATACCAGGGACTGGCAGAAGAATGGACACATCTGTCCTGGAAGAAATGCAGCCAGAAGGCTCCTTGAAAGTGAGACTGGCCAGACGATCTCACCTACTTTGCTCAGGTGGTCAGAAGGGCCCATTCTCTGGAGAAGGACACCATACTTTGTAAAGGGTCAGTGAAAAAGGGGAAGACTCTCAACGAGACGGACTGACATAGTGGCTGAAATAATGGGCTCAAGTATAGCAAGGATGGTGAGGATGACCCACAACTGGGCAGTGTTTCCTTCTGTTGTCCATAGGGTCACTATGAGTCAAGAGCTGACTCAACTGCACCTAACAACAACAGCATTGTCAAAAGTCTGATTTACCCTTTTAGCAACACATCTCCTATGGTAATTAGTTAAGAAGCAGCAAGTCTTCCAGCAACAAAACCAAGTTTCAGTGAACCAAGTCCCCAGAAAGCATTCAGAGTTTCAGGTGGAAAGACCTTTAATCCTGGCACCACCCCACTCCCTCCCAGGACATTAGAAATTGGCAGGGAACAGGAAGGCTCCTGGAGAAACAGAAGTTTATGCTCTTCAAAGTTAAATTTTATTTAAACTATATTTTACTTATTTTTTCTTACTACAAACGTAGCAATATTCCACATAAAACCAAACCCAACTCACAGCAACCTTCCTTGGGTTTCTGAAGTGGTATCACTACGGAAGTAGATTGCCCAACCTTCCTTCCCAGGAGTGCCTGGTGGGTTTGAACCGCCAGCCTTCTGGTGAGCACTAACACCTTAGGCACTATTCCACATACAGAATGTTAAAAAGTACCTAATTTTAACAGCTGCTGTTGCTGCTGCTGTTATGTGCCCTGGAGTCAGACCCAACTCACAATGACCCCTTACTGGGTTTCAGAGAGGGTCTCTCTAGGAAAGTAGATTGCCCAACCTTCCTTCCGAGGAGTGGCTGATGGGTTTGACCTGCCAGTCTTCTGGTTAGCAGTCAAGTGCACTACGCTACCAGAGCTCCTAACAGCTACTTTACAGGCTTTTAATTTTGCAAACCAAATTGCTTAGTGTTGCTTTGTTCTGTTCGTAAGTGCGTCTCCCTTCGACACTCTTGGAGATCAGGGCTAAGGGTGAGTTTACCTCATCGGAATGAGTTCCCAGAAGGACAGCAAAGAAGCTCGGTGGTGGGTGTCTCTCATGTGAGTCAGCCAAGTCTCCGAAAGCCTGAAAGAAGCCCAAAAACGTTGCCGTCAAGTCGATTTGGATTCATAGCGACCCCACGTGTTCTCTGAGCAGAACTGTGCTCCTGAGGGTTTTCAATGACCGACTTTTCATAAATACGTGATTCTACCCCACTTCACAGGAAACGGAAAACAAAACTATGATGTCCCCCAAACCTGACGCACTTTAAGTACTGGATTTGACAAAAAAGGTCAACGTAGGAGACTTTCAATATTCCCCTGTTCACAGCAGAGCACTTGGGCAAGGTGTCCTCTCTACTTGACAAGGTCCTAGTTTTTCATGCATAACATGCACGATCAGCTAGGTCATCTCTGATATATATGTGGACAGAAGCGTCCAAGGAGCTTGGGATGAAATAGCAGACGAGATCCCGGACAGCGCGGAGCGCCCCACGCACTTCCTGGGCACCCTACGATTCGGTTGTCGTCTGTACTCACCAGCTCCGCAAGCGCAGAGCACGCCCAAGAGGACCCAGCGCCACGGCGGCCATGGCCTCTCCCGCGGTCAACAGATCGCTTCCGGGCGCGGGCCCTTCCGCGATCCGGCCCGCAGTGTACCACGCAGAAGTCCGATCTGCATGTCGCCGGGTGCTTTTGCGTTCCGGTCGCAGAGGGTCGGGCAGCCTCTAGCCCCGCCTCCGACGTAGCCCCGCCCCGGATATCCCGGGGCTCTCGGACCCGCCCCGAGCGCCTCACACCGCGCGCTGCTCCGGGTTCTTCCTTCCGCCCCTGCTAGCGCCTCGAGCCCTACCTGGGAGAGGGCAGAACTCCGCCCGCGGCGGGTCCTGTATCTGGGTTCCCTCCATCCACGCGAGGGCCTTAAGCCTAGCAGAGCAGTCCAGGTGGCCTCAAGGCGTTTTTTTGTTTCTCTGGGCTTACCTGTCCACGTCTATGAAAATGGTCTCGGTTTTCCAATAAACGTGTCCGCCTCGGCAGCCTCTGCAAGCCCCCAGGTGCTGGCTGGAGGGCCACGGCCCGGGTCGGGCCTTGAGGAATGCTTATTCCGCCGCATTTGTCCGAGCGCGGGGCCACGGCCACTCGCCAGTGGCTACAACCTGGCGCGGGCACTGGGCCAGGCATTCGCGAGATGCCCACTAAACGAATGTTGTTGAGTGAAGGAAGCTAATTAAGTCGGAGTTGGAACCAGCGAGTTAGAGCTGGTGAGAGGGCGTCTACGCCACGCAGGCCCCGCCTGGCACTCGGCACGGCCCCGTCGGCCAGGCTGTGCCTCGAGCCCCGCAAGTTCCTCGCAGTCCCAGCCGACACGCCCTTTGTCGGCGGCCGCGCCCTGAGCTGCCCTGCCCGCGGTAGAGCCTGGGCGTCCCCCTCCATGTGGGGAGCGGTTTCCCGCCGGGGTGATTTGGCAGGTGCGCGCCGTGACTTCCGGCGTTGCCCGGGAGCCGCCGGAGGAGGAGCGGCGCAGGGGATGCGGCTGTGGCGGCGGAGGCGGCGGCCGAGCGCGGGG